>NW_006921627.1:5414999-5423788 GCF_000298275.1 Orycteropus afer afer | reverse complement strand
AAAAAAAAAAAAAAAGCTTAGAAGCAGCCATCTAGATGCAACAATAGGCCTTTATTTATCCAGTGCAAAAAGGAATGCAGAAAACCAAAGACACATGGAAACAATCAGTCCAAGGACCTAGTGAACCATGTGAACCTCAGCCTATATGGCCATGAGATCAGAAGAACTAGATGGTGCCCAGCTACCAATGCCAACTACTCAGAAAGGGACTAGTATAGGAGATCCTACATTGACAGGGAGAAAAATGTGGATCGAAACTCACAATCACAAAAAAAGATCAGGTTTACTGGTCTGATAGAGTCCAGTGAGACCCCTGAGACTATGGCCCCTAGTTACCACTCAGGTCTAGAATTGAACTCACTCCCCCATGGCTTTGAGCCAAATAAGGGACAACATTTACATCAGGTAGATACACTCCTGGGAACAATCAATCATGGGAGAACAGAAGGGTAGTATTTGCACAGGGAGATAGCCCAGAGGGCAGGAATACACAGGAAAGAAGGACACGGGGAAGAGGTACTGCAGGGAGGAAGTGGGAAGAGAGCTGTTACATTGTGGGGAATTATAGTCAATGTCATGAAACAAAATGGGTATGAACTACTGTACGGAAAATGAATTTGCTCTGTAAACTTTCACTCAAGTCACTTTTTTTTAAAAAAAAAGGGAGAGGTGTACATTAATGTGTTTACTCTGTATATCTTTTATCTTTGAAATTTTCTGTAAGTTTAAGAAAAAAGCTTCAAAGCAGGAGGTTAAACAGCCAATTAAAAAGATGAAGAGAGAATCTGTGAACTAAAAGATTTGAGGATATCATCTGTAATGTATCACAGAGACATGGAAACTACAAAAGTGTGGTTAAGAATTACAGGGATAGAATAAAAAGTCCAACATAACTTTAACTAGAAATTCCAACAAGAAATAATAAAAAGACACAATTCCTATCCTCAATTAAAAAAAAAAAAAAAGATGCTAAAAGATATTATTTGGTAAGCTGTTTTTTGGTTGGTTGGCCAGCTGGTCAGTTAACAACAGGTCTCTTAAGATTAGAGAAAGGTAGTTTTCTACAAATGTTAAGTCAATCTAGGGATAAACAGAAGTTTGCATAATATAATCTGCACCTCTTCTTCTGGCAGCATTTTTCTCCGACCATCCTTTACAGGAAATCCACTTCCAAAATCTTTTGAGGAGATATCAGCTCCATACTCTACAATAACATCTTCTTCAATGCTGCTCACCAGCCGCCAGAATTCCTTTTCTACTAGTTCTGTGGGAACCATCTACACAGGGAAAGTAAAGATTACAAATTATTAACCACAACATAATACATAGGGCAAGTGAATACAAACCCACAACAAGATAAAAATATTCTCATTTCCCAGAGCTGAAAGATTAGGTCACAGCTTTTACCACTGGATAGAGAAAAGCTAAAAACAACCTGGATGTTCAGAAAACACAATGAACTTGAGCTGGGCTTTATTTTGCAAGAAGCTGCTTCCCAAAACAGACAGACAAAGATGAAACAGAGCAACAAGTAGCAACAAGGACATGTAAAAATCAAGACTGAATTTTAATGGCTTTAGCAAATATTTTTGTAGGAACTAAAAAAGCTTAATACCCCTTAGCGAAAAAAGCAAATCTCCTATCACAATAACTAAACAAAAAGAGCAGCTGCCACATACCCTATGTTTTTCTGAACATCAAAATAGAATTCTCAAGTGACTATTGCCACATTTGACAGTGAAAGAAAGAGAAGCCAGGTCCCAAATTCTTACATTTAATAGTCTATCATCTTTTTCATGCTATTCTGGTTGTTTTTGTTTAACAAAATTACTGAAAAGCAAATCAAAAGCTGTGGCTCTGATAACTCTTCCCACCTCCCCAAACTGGCTTAAAAGATACTCACATGGACAGGCATATTGAAATAATCAGACTTAAAATTATCTGCCATTTCTCCAAAGCTCTGAAGGGTATACTCTCGTACAGCTTGTTCAAATCCAAAGGCTTCTCGAGGCTTGTTACATTCCTGGTGGGAAAAAAAATGCCAAGATTAACTCACTGAAACTTAACTGAGCAAAGCATTGAAGTTCTCAGATACCACCTCCCCTGATTATTTTCCTAGGTGAAGCAAATCCAATTAACCTATACAGTAAAATAAGCATTAGTTACTTGCAATATAGTATCAGGAAATAATGTTCCAGAACTTCAACTGTATTTTCACAGCCTTCCAGGAAGAAGTGGTAATGAGACAACTTTAGACCTGATGGTTGACACTAAGCTCTGGCACTAAAACAAACTCTTGGAAGACTAGTGATGTGGAATCAAGCCCTAGATGCTTCTTATTTTTAGCATTTTTGTGGATTTCATGAAGAAAATAAATGTTCACACAGAGGAAGGAAAGATCTTAATAGAAGAATATCCATTGGGTTGCTAGAGTACACCTGACTAGAAGAATGGTTTGTTCATCCTGCTCATCAATCACCTTGTCCAATGTTATAATATAAATATTCACTTAAAATAAAACTGCCTTTAAAGTTATCTAACTTTGAGAATAGTAAGTAAATAGTGAAAAGACCATAAAAGATTTTTGAATACATCTAGATACACACAGCTAACACTTTCTCTTTAATGTCCTATCATAAAATTTCATTAAAACTAGCGAATAAACTAAGTATTTCATGATAATGCATCACTGTAATCTGTCACTAAGATAGATTTAGTATAATCATGACAAAATTTGAACAAACTAAGAAACTTATGGTTTCCTCATTAGCAGGAATACCTAAGGCGTAAATTCTAAGCTCTAGAGTTTCATTGCCTGACTTACTTTTTTTTTTTTAATTAAAAAAGAAAAAACAATGAAGCTTATATTTTCATTGTTGTAGGGTAATATGAATATTCTGAGCAGAAGTCTCATTCATCTGTAGCAATAAAGATAATTTTATCTAACCAACAGTCAGAAAAAGAATCTTAGTAATGCAAGACAGCACAAGGTAATAGTTACATTTCCATTTAATATTGCCCTTTAAAAATCCTGGAGATTTTAAACACTGAAGAACAAAAAGAGAGTGGAGTAAGCTTTTGGGGAAATGTGTGTATGTACGCATGCATTATTGTTCTTAATTTAAAAAGGATCCAGAAAGGTTAGGCTTGTACCTCAGCAACACATTTAGGACACCTCCAATCTCCTTTGGGCACATCAGGCAGTGGGGGAATAAGACAAAATGTATGATAGCTATCATCACATCCATCACACAAAAGCAATTTATCCTCATTGTTTCCTCGGCCACAAAACATACAAACGTAGAGATCAACCTGTTAACCAAAATAAAGTAAGAGTCGATTTTCTCTGATAGGTAATACTAAATTTTTACCAGGAATCCTAAATGAAAACAAAACAGTGTATTCTGAACAGTAAATATAACTTAAATCCTGAAGATCTATTGTAAATAATATTTAAATAGTTTTTCACAAAACTGCCTAAATTTCCTTTCAGAGCTTCTATTGTAGCTTTTATTCTACAAGTAATAAAAATATTGTCTCTATACTTAATGTATGAAGGAACCAAGGTAACAAAAATTAGTTCAAAGTTATGCTTCAAAGTGTATGATACTGTAATCAAAACAGAAGCAACTTAAAATTACCCTACCACGTCCCTCATGGTTAAGAACTATTCATGCCATCAGACTATCTTGTTCAGAAATCTTATCAAGTTGTTAGATTAAAGAAAGACAACAAAGTAAGGTTACTAGGAAAGCAATTTACATAAATAAAATATACCATGGCATCTTTCTTATATACAAATACTATTATGTAGAAAATGAAAACTGAGCACTACTTATAATACTACTGAAGGTTTCACATAGATTCATATTCATTCTCTTATTTAGTTATTCTACAAGGTATATGACTTTGGGGAATAGTCTATCCATATGGGCAAAGCAAGATTAACATTACATAAGTCAAAACTGCAACTTTAAACTCACCATCAAGGTTTCTAACCAAACGGACTAACTAAATGGCATACCAAAATAAAAAGTGCAAAACTGAAAATTTAAAAAATCCTTTCCCTCATGACACATCCCAAAACACTTACAAAGTTAACAGAGAGAGTTCCTTTCCGTTGCCTCATTTGCATGTTAAATGCGTCTGACCTGTTGGTAACTTTTCGTCTTCGGGAGACCTCATCTTGAAATAAAAATAGTTACATAATAATAGTAAAAACTAATGTTGAGATCTTACTATGGACTGGACATTATTTAAATTAATTAAAATCTCACAACACTATGAGGTACATATACTGTTATCACCATGTTAAAATAAAGAATCTGAAGTATGGAGAAGTTAGATAACTTGCCCAAAATCACAAAGCCAGTCCAAGGTAGACTTGGGATTCCACACTAGGCAATTTGGCTCTAGAAAGCTTAACCACTAGTGCTACACTCCCTGAATGTAGTACCTATCAGGAATTAAGACTAAAGTTTTAAAACTGACATGTTCTATAGAGAGTACAGTAAAACTTGATGATCTTGACACTTAATTTTTACTCACTACTAGGGCTTTCCTCAAACAGCTTATTTTAAATGCAATTACAGAAAATTTTAAATGCAATTACAGAAAAATATCAGAATTATGGTTAGAATTTAAAAGTTATAAATTCCTCCCAGTATATTTCAAAACTAAAGGTGAGAGAATCTTCCATTTCCCTTTGAATTTAAAAGTTAAAAGCATCAGATCAGTAGGTGAGAACCACTAGTGTCAGCCTTCTATCATAAACCGTTAGAAACTACAATAAATTTCCATGTCACATACTAGACAGACATAGAGAATGGAAATTTCTCTTTCAAAATATCTCAAAAATTCAACATAATATGGTTCCAAACACCATAAATTTAAGATTATCTACCAAAAGAAGGCAATTTGCCTAGGTACCATGTTACAAAAGTTTACAATTCTTGAAAAATGTCCAAGATAGACTACAATTTGAATATCATTTGAATTTTGTTACAACCATGTTGTTATACGTTATTTCTTTTCATGACCAAATGAAAAATTTACCTTCTTTAACTTTTGTTCCCATTGTCAGGCCCACAACCTTGGGTCCAGCCCCAAAAATCTGAAGTTTCTTCAGTTCTGTGTTTCTATTCACTTCTCCAGATTCTGACTAAAAAATAAAAAACAAAACTCACATTAGCATAATTATCCCAATATTTAAATTAATCTTCTTACCCAAGAAAAGTTTTAGGATCCTCTTAAAAATGAAGACAACAATTATTTTATTTCTTCATTCTAAATCCACCTCATGGCTTCATTACAATAGTTAAACTCAGTTACCAAAGCACCATGCAACACCCAGATCCCTTTCCACAAAAGAAAATCTATCATTCACAAATTTGTAGTTGTTACCTGGATTATGTTCAAAGAGACATTACTGGTTATTACTCAGTAGAAATCCTCACTAATAATTTGCCAATGGGGAAACCTATCTTTGATTAGAGAACAGAAGCTCTGGTAGCCTAGCGCCTAAAGTATCTGACTGTTAACCAGAAGGCTAGCAGTTCAAACCCACCAGCCGCTTCTCAGAAAGAAGACTGGGCAGTCTACTTCCGCAAAGATACCACCTCAGAAACCCAAGGAGGGGTTGCTATGAGTTGGGATCAACTCGACTGCAGAGAGTTTTTTTTTTTAATGCCCACCCAAAAGGATGAATCATGATTGTCTTAAGCCAATCATGCCAACCTCATTACTTTTTGTTGGTGATGATTTAGTTAGGGAGAGAATGTGATCCAGTTCTAGCCAATGAAACCAAAGGGGAAGTCTCCGGGAAAGATTTTCATCTTCTAACAGAAGAAAGCTTCTCAAGGAATAAACTAAGCCTTTCTGCCTCAACTCCCTTCCTTCATGCTAGGGAACACAGTATGGTAAAACACAGTGCTTGACTGTGCAACAGGCACACCACAATTAGGAGGGGATGTGTCACCAACACAATAAAGAAAGCAACAAAGAAAGAAGAAAAGAGTCTGAGTTCTTGATGACAATGTGAAGATGTAGTAACAATGTGTCCTTAATAGGATAAACTACTCATTTAGCATTGTATTATTTGAAAATGAGTGCATCGTGACAGGCACAGGTGTTAAATCTTAAATTTAGATGGACTGTACTCTCTGTATGGAGGCTAAGTAAAGAGTCAATACTATTTGAAATATTCTAAGTCAATAAGAATAAAAGTAAAGTAGGACAAAATACAGACTACTTTCAAAGTCTATGGCTACATAACAACTAATACATGCAATGTGGACTAATAAACATCATGTAAAAACCAAACCAGCCAAAAAGTCCTTTCAAAATTTATTTTTATATTAAAACCAGCATCTTACTTAATGGAGAAACATTACAGGCATTCCCACTAAGGTAAGAAATAAGACAAGAAGGCCAATTATCACCTATCTATTTAAAACTTGCGGTGTAGTAAATTACCTAGTATGGCTTTTCTAGCCATAAGTCTTTATAAACTCTGTGGTGGAATTTGCTGTGAGCAACTGAGGAGCTCCTGGTTGTAAAAGTTATCCACCTGGAGTATTTCTGTTGAGAGTGGCACAAAGCAACGTTCTGGGAAGTTCGTGCTCTCTCAGGTGCTTAGAATTCTGATGTTATGATTGGTTAGTTTGGCCACTTTGCCAGGCTCAAAAGGAGGCCTCCTAGAGGCAGAACTCTCTTACTGCTGGCTGAGAAGGGCATGCTGCTGAGAGAAGGACGTGCTGCTGAGAGAAACACGCTCCTGAGACACATGAACTGCTGGGAAAGAGACATGCAATGCTTAGAGAGAGACCAAGAGACATGCACTGCTGACAGAGAGACTGTGAAATACTGTTGGCTGAGAGACAGCAGGCTGAGAAAGACTGAGCATTTTTCCTGAACTTGAATTGTAGCCTGGTGCTTCCCTAATAAACACCATAATCTGTGAGTTCTGCGTGGCCACTGCAGTGAATTATCGAACTCAGCAGAAAGGTGGTGAGTGCTGTGGGAGGAACGGTTGGTGTCAGAGTTGGTGAAAGGGGCTGGAGGGAGGCAGCATGTCCAGCCCCGCAGGAATAGGCCTTGGGCTACTGATGGTGATTCTGTCTTCCTCTTGTATGGTTAGGGGAGGTCGGAAGTTGAGGCCTCCCTGTCCCTTTGGCAAAATTGCTGGTAGTATTAGCTAAAGCAATTACAAGAAAAGACAAAGATAAAGAACTAGAAAAGAAGTAAAACTCTATTTGCAGACAATTTGACTATATCTGAAAAATCCAAGAGAATCAATAACTTTCGTTCTTTCAAGTAAAAGAGATTCTGTAAGCCAGGATATAAAAATGACAAGTAAAAATCAATAGCCTTGGTCTATAATTTAGTTAAAAGTATTATCAGGGGTTCCGGCAAGATGGCGGACTAGGTAGAAAGACTGCACAGACCCTCTTCAACAAAGAAAAGAGAAACCAATTAACAGAGACACAGAAGATAATCGTGGACCCCTGAGCCTTGAAGGGAAGGATATAGAAGTGGACTAAACCTCAACTAGCAGAAGAATTTGTGTGAAAATACCAAAAAAGGAGACATACAGAACTGCAGTCTGGCAGTGATCCTGAAGGCACAGACAGCTTGGAGATTCCCGAGCGCTGGTAGGACCTAAGAATTAACCTAAAAATCACCCTGCTGGCCAGGGACTGCACAGAGGACTGTGCATGGTGGCTGGGGAACAAACAGAGAAGGTGAAGAGAAAGGTGGGCTGAACTGTGGACTATTGCCACTCTGGAGGGCACCTTCATTTTGAAGGTTTAAAAGCTGCTTGACTATTTTGGATATTTCAAGAGACAGTGCTCTTGAAGATTCCTGGGGCTTAAGAACACGTTCTGTTTTCGAGCAACCCCAAGGACATTTGGGACCTGCAAGACTGAAAAGGTACGACATTCCTCTTGTTAATCTTATACTCCACACCCGCTTGGTGAATGGAGATGTGGCCATACCCCACTCCCACCTACCTTCTGGGCCCACAGGAACTCCATCACAGGCTGTGTGCACACACAGAGCCTGGGCACCCTGCCCTGTCCTCCACCAACTTTTTTTTCCTCTTTTTTTATTTTTTTCTTTTTCGCTTTCATTTTTGTGGTAATTAGTTTCCTTCTATTTGTCTGTTTAAAAACAACTAATATTATTAATACTTTTGTCCTTTTTATTATTATTCTTAATCTTCCCTTACACCAGGTCCTAGTTTTCAGCATTTTTTTCTTTTCCCTGTCCCTGGCTGAAATTTTATTTTATTTTTTTTTAATTTAAGGTTGTTTTTTCTTTTCTTTTCCCTTCTTTTATTGCATGCTTAAAGCCGTTCCTTGTTTTTCTTTTTGCATTTTTCCCATTTTTTTTCTTCATTTATTATTCTCCTTCCCTACTTTCTTTCTTAGTGCCCGATCCCCAGATATTGCAGGTTTTCTTGTTTTTTCTTCTTTTTTTCCCTTTTTTCCTTTTTTGGTTACTGTTCCTGTGTGATTACATGGTGTGTTTTTCGTCAATGGGCTTTTAGTTTTTTGATGGTTATTCAATTGTAATTTGTGTCTAACTAAGTGGGAGACAGCAACAGTCCCCATAAGACACAAAGACACCCACACCTCCCGCAACTTCACTTACTGAGCGAGAACTACTGCCTCCTTCTCCACCAACAGGCCAATGATGAAAAACCACCAAGAAGAGCCTGAATCACCCTTGGCTGCTCTTCATAAACAGTTAACAGAAATCTAAATACAACAACGCCACGATGCCTC
>NW_006921627.1:5410499-5413533 GCF_000298275.1 Orycteropus afer afer | reverse complement strand
AGGGGAGCTGTTGCATTGTGGTAAACTGTGGTCAATGACATGAGACAAAGTATATGTGAACTGCTGTATGGAAAGTGAATTTGCTCTGTAAATCTTCCCCCAAATCACAATTAAAAAGAAAAATAAAAATGTTATCAATGTCACACTGCTATATGGAAAATGAATTTGCTCTGTAAACTTTCACCTAAATCACAATTCAAAAAAAAAGTATTATCAATGTTAGTATCCTGATTTTGATAACGTATTACAGTTATATCTTATCAGTCAGGGAAGGTGGATGAAGGGTATATGAAAACTCTCCACTACTTGTACAATTTTTTGTGAGCCTAAAATTATTTCACTGACTTATTTTCAAGAAACATCTGTAGCTTTTTTTATATAGTGAATAAACTTAAAACATAAGGGAAAGAAAAAACTTCATGTACAATAACCAAAACAATAAAAACTTAAGTAAAAATGTAAAAAGGAATATGTAAGATCTATATGAAGAAAACACTAAAACACTTTTGGGAAGACATAAAAGTCGATCTGAACAAATGGAAAGACATTTCTCCATCTTACATAGGACAACTCTTAGCATAAAAAAAAGTCAATTATCCTCAGATTAGAATATAAATTAAACATAATCTCAACAAAAAAAATTATTTCTGGAGCTAGGCAAGTTGACTGTAAAGGTCACGTAGAAAAATAAACATGCACGAATACTTGAGAGAACCTTTTATAAAAAAAAAGATTAAAGCAATGGAGTCAGATCAGCCTTATCAATTTTAAAAACATTAGAAAGTCTCTATGATTAAAACATAAAATAGTATGGTATTAGGAGGGGTCGCTATGAGTCGGGGCTGACTCGATGGCAAATAACAACAACAACAACAGAGAATGAATAGAGAAACAGATTGGTGAAATAGAAGAGAAAGGCCAGAAATAGACCTAAGTACTTATAGAAATTTAGTGTATAATTAAGAGGCCAACTCAAATTAAAAAAAAAAAAAAATGGCGTTAGATCAATTAGACAGACATTTAGATCAAGACAGAGGTGAATCCATAGGTCCAAATGAATGAAAGATCTGAAAGAAAATATAACAAATGCTAGAAGAAACCCTGAGTGAACTCTTTTACAATCTGAATATAGAGAAAAGTTTTCTACTATAACTCAAAATACAGATGGAATCAAAGAAAAGAGTGATAAATTATTTTACATTTAAAAAAAAAAAACTTTACATGGCAAGAATAAAACCAAAAAACTCTATAAGCAAGTCAAAAGACAAAAGACAAACTGGCGGAAAAAGAAAAATCACATGCCCAACAAAATACTTGTCAAAACTTTTTAGAGATAAATACTGTAGTATTTTGGATGAAATGAAACAATGTTTAAGATATTTCAGAGATAAAGGTAAAGATGAAGAAACTGAAGCAAAATCTGATAATAGGTAAATCTGAGTGATGATATATTATACTATTTTCTCTACTTTGTGGTATACCTGAACATTTTCATAATAAAAAGTTTTTTAAAAGGCCAAAAGAAAGGTAACCGGTAAAAGATACGTTAAGTGGTTTTATACATATGAAAGATGCTCAACTTTATTTATAACAGGAAATGCCAATTAAAAACAAAGAAATACCACTTCTCATGTCTCAAAATAATAAAATTTCAAAAGCTTAAAACTACACTGTCTTTGGTAAAGACTGAGTAAACATGCCCTCTAATATGGTGCTGGTGGGAATGTTAAATAGTTTAATTTCTACAGAATGAAACTAGGCAGTTTCTAGCCAAAACTATATGGGCCTTCATCCTTTGGGGAAGGAGTTCAATATTTAGGACTTTTCCCCAACAATTAAAAAAAAAAAAAAGTTATTTATCATGGGATTATTTATAACAGCAAAATAGTGAAAACAACCTAAGTGCCGATCTACAAAAGACTTGTTGAATAAACCATAGTATAGCCAACAATGAAGTTCTAAATAGCTATAAAAAAGAGTAAGAAAGATCTCTATGAACTGACAGTCGTAGGATTTGTTATATGAGTTAAAGGGGGGAAAAAAACTTGTTACTAACTTGTCCTAATTCCCTACCTACAGCTTATTTGTATATAGTTCTTCTTCCCCAGAAGACGATTTGATTGAAAGTACATAATGGTGAATTGCCTCAAATGCCTGTGAAAGCTTAATAATGAAAAAGGAAGACTGATGAATTACTGATACATTCAAATCATGGTGTAGTCAAAGAACAGTGAATATACTGTGGACAGTCAGAAAACAAAACAGTCTTAGAAGAAAAACCAGAATGTTCCTTAGAAGCAAGGAAGGAGAGACTTCATTTTGTAAAGAACAGGGTCGGTGAAAACTATGAGTAAAACCTTCTATGAGATGGACTGGTAAAATAACCACAACAGCCTCAAACATATAAATTGATCATGAAGATGATGAGGCAATGTTTCATTCTGTTATACATAAGGTCACAGAGTTGGAGCCAACACCACTGCAGCTAACAATAACAACATATGGTGGTGGAATAATAATTGTTTTGGTTCTCTAGTGCCACTCCAATAGAAGATACCACAAATGAGCTGTTCAGGACTTCATTGTGGCTATACTATGGTTTATTCAACAAGTCTTTTGTAGATGGGAATTTAAGTTGTTTTCACTATTTTGCTGTTATAAATAATCCCATGATGAATAATTTTTTTCTTTTTTTAATTGTTAGATATAGTGAAAAGTCCTAAATGTAGAATTCCTGCCCCAAAGGATGAAGGCCCATATAGTTTTGCCAAAAACTGCCTAGTTTCATTCTGTAGAAGTTAACAAACAGGGATTTATTTTCTCACAGTTTAAGAGGGCAGAAGTCTGAGTTTAAGTGCCAGCTCTACGAGTAGTTGAACCTGTGGGCTCAGGACCATAGTCTCAGGAGACATCAAGCTCAATTGGCATAACATACTACACAAAACATTGTTCCACGCTAAAGAATAATGTAGAATCTGCAAAACACCGCATAACGTGGATGAACTTGGAGGACATTATGCTGAGCGAAATAAGT
>NW_006921627.1:5404028-5409878 GCF_000298275.1 Orycteropus afer afer | reverse complement strand
GGAAACAATTAGTCTTCGTGACTGGTACATCATGTGATCTGCAGCCTATACAACTATGAGACCAGAAGAACTAGATGGTGCCTGGCTACCACTGTCAATCACTGAGAGGGGGATCTACGTAGCAGATCCTGGATAGAGAGGGAGAACAATGTGGAACAAAACTCAAAATCATTTGGGAGGGGGAAAAAAAAGGAGGACCAGGTTTGCTGGTCTGACAGAGCCTGGTGAAACCATTGAGACTATGGTCCCTAGCTGCCCTTCAGGTCTAGAATTAAACCCACACCTGTGGCTTCCAGCCAAACAAAAGACAGGTATATGAGTTGAACATGTACCTGAGGTAGATACACTCCTTGGACAGAACACTCATGGGAGAAAGAAGGGCTGTTTATGCACAGGGAGACAGTTCAGTGGGCAGAAGTATATGGAGGGATGGACACAGGGAAGAGGTAACTATCGGGAAGAAGTGGGAGGGAAACTGTTGCATTGGGATAAATTGCAGCCAATGTCATGAGACAAGGTGTGTATGAACTGCTGAATGGAAACTAAATTTACTCTGTAAACTTTCACCCAAATCACAATTTAAAAAAAAAAAGTGCCAGCTCTAGGGGCTGGGTTAAAGTCCCTCAGTCTTGGAGTTCTGCCTCTTGCTCCCAGCCTACTGGAACTAGAGGTTTCTCTTCACTCAGGTAGCTGCTAGCTGCTGAGGCTAATAAGCCCAAGGTCAACAAATAAAATGGCAGTCACGATATTATCAAACATCATGGCAGGCCACTACTTCAAGTCCAGAGACAGTCCCAAGATCGCAAGGAAACGTGGCAGGCTGCTGAATGAAGACTCAGGCATATGCTGTGTCCAAGTGTGCCAAAAAGCTACAGAGATCTCTCTCAAAACTTCTCCCTATATACTGGAAGCAGACCACCTCCCTAAGGCAGCTCCTCAACTCCTCCAGTAGACTCCACCATGGAGCTGATTACCAATCTCATTATGCAGAATAACTACATTCAGCTGCCCAATCACTCAAAATCAGGCCCAGCCTTAACTACCACATAACCTTAACTACTACAGTTATCTTATTAATAATTTGGTAGTGGTCTAAGGATTTGATGTTCAATCAAAATTGCTTAATTCATAATCAAGGGGGTAGGTTCTTCAAAGAGAAATCAATTTAGATTCTACGAACTAACTAATGTGGGAGCTCTGGTAGCATAGTGGCTAAGGCACTTGACTGCTCACCAGAAGGCTGGCGGTTCAAACCCACCAGCCACTCCTCGGAAGGAAGGTTGGGCAATCCTACTTCCGTAGTGATACTGCCTCGGAAACCCAAGGAGGGGTCGCTGAGTCAGGGCTGACTCGACGGCACATAACAACAACAACTCTAATGTATTTTTGAGTGGATAAGGACAATTAATATCAGCAACTCAACACAATTCTTAAGAATTTGTTCCCCTAAGGTCTCCCAGGTCATCAAAAGGATGAATTTTTAGTAAATATGAATACATAATAAAACTGTAACTCTGGCTCTGTCAAAAAAAATAACCCAGAATGAAGCCCACAAGTCAACTTGGCAATACTAGTTTGAGTACTTGATTATGGTAGTGTCCACCAGATTCTCCATTGTACTTTTCCCCTTTATAAAAAAAAAAATAATCAAAGTGTGATGAAAAAATTTAGAAACGGGTAAGGGTGATGGCTAACAACATAATGAACATGATTAATGTCACTGAACTATACATGTGAAGATTACTGAGATGTCAAATATTCTGTTACATATGTATTTACCATGATTAAAACATAATAATAATCAAAGTGAACTCTAAGATACTGTCAATATGTTTTCCAGTTACCTTTTACCTAATGGTTTTAACATCTACTGATGATCCTTGCCTGATGTAGATTATTAACTTGGTTGCAAATTGGGTGATTTCTAATTGTATTATCCTTCTATTTTACTATTAGTTGACATTTTTCTCTAAAGAAGAGCTTTTCTCCTCCCATTCTTTTTACTGAAATACATTTTTCATATAAGAGTCACTGGATGGTATAAACGGTTAAGAGCACTCATCTACTAACTGAAAGGCTGGCAGTTTGAATCCACCTAGAGGTGCCTTGAGAGAAAGTCCCAGCTTTTGAAAACCCTATGGAGCACAGTTCTGCTCTGAAGCACCTGGGCTTACCATGAGTAGGGATCAACTCAGTAGCAACTGGTTTAGTTTATCTGGTTTGAAATATACACATCTTAAGTATATATAGTCTGATACATGCTGGCAAATACACATATACCTGTGGAGCCATCACCAACACCTACTTTTTGTATTACTATACCAAACCAAAAGGAGCTCTGCAGTTTAGTAGGTAAGACATTTGGTTGCTAACCAAAAGGTCAGTGGTTCAAACCCACCAGCTGCTCCATGGGAGGATGATAAGGCAATCTATTTCTGTAAAGATTTACAGCCCTGGAAACCCAAAATGGGTCACTATGAGTTGGAATTGACTCAATGGCAGTGAGTTTTTTGGTATACCAAACCAAATTAACTGCCATCAAGTTGATTCCAACTCACAGTGACTCCCACTGGGTTTCCAAGGCTGTAAATCTTTATAGAAACAGATTGCCTTATCTTTCTTCCACAGAGCAGCTGATGGGTTTGAACCACCAACCTTTTGGTTAACAGCCAAATGCCTTAACCACTACACCACCAGAGCTCCTTTGCTTTATATTACTATCAATACTAATTTTTAAATGAAATGTATTATAATCCATTACCACCTTTATTTGTTTTTTATAGTCAAATTATTCTGATCAGTTTTTCAGCATTTACTTTCTGGCACATAAAGGCTTATCTTCTTGCTATGCCTTAGAACTAGAATCAGCCATTTCTCCATGGAGCTCTCGTTTCTTTTAATGGGAAATACTATGCTGAAACCAAGAACAAGATGTGCTAGTTCCTACTGGGATATCATTGCCTTTAGACCTTTTTTAGAGGTCAGGCTAGGAAGTTACTGTTTTTGATTTGTAATTTCTTATTTTCAATTCATACTGATAATTCTGATTCTAATCCAACACCACAAGGTTCTCTTTCTCCTTCTACCATCCCTTACTTTTATCCTCCCTGTCCCACAGTGAATATCATGGTTCTCAACATCATTAATTTATTTATTCATTTGTTCTATTCTATAAAACACACAAAATAGTTTTGGAATTATTATACTAATAACAATGTTAACAATAAATCTACTAAGCAAGCTTCAAGATTTCTTTGCAGCACTTTTTTTGTTCCTTGGAATGTTTCACTAAAGGCGTACAATCAGAGTTCAGTCCGCCCTCTATATCCATGGGTGAGTCAACCAACCATCGATTGAAAACATTCAACAACAAAAAGCCATTAAATGGTCAAAGGAATCCTTCAAAGAATAAGAGGGAGCACAAAGTGCTATTTACACTGCATTAGGTATTATAAATAATATAGCAAAAAAAAAAAAACAAGCTCATTGCCGCCGAGTCAGTTCTAACTCATAGTGACCCCTGTCTTGGGTTTCCAAGATGGTATTTCTACAGAAGTAGACTACCCAGTGTTCCTTCCAAGGAGTGGCTGGTAGGTTTGAAACGCCAGCCTTCTGGTTAGCAGTCAAGTGCCATATAGATGATTTAAAGTATTAAAGTATACAAGAGGATGTGTGTAAGTTATATGCAATTACTATACCATTTTATATAAAGGACTTGAGCATCCATGGCTTTTGGTACCACTTGGGGTCCTAGACCCAAATAACTGTGGATACTGGGAGAAGACTGTATTATGTTAAAAGATACTTTAATTTAAAAAAAAAAAAAAAAAGTTTAATATAAATGTGGACATTTATATTAAATGTATCTGAAAAAGTGACCCATGTCACTTTAGTTTTGTGTATTTCACCGTATATAAATGATATTTCAATAAAATGTATTTTAAAATAAAAAGATACTTTAACTTTTTTAAAAAATAATATATACTTTCTCTCTGAAATAGATCATAAACAATAAGAGGTGGACTGACAATACAGTAATAAAGAACAAATTGTAAGTAAAAAAAATTCTTAATTGCAAATCCTGAAACAGCTCTAGTTTCTACCTGATACCAACCAATCTAACTACAGTGGCAATTATTTCCATGGGTAAAAGCATTTTTATGTTGTTCTTATTTTTATAACTTAGAAGGGCAATTAAAAATAGGCAGGACTCTTTCAAGGTTTGAGGGGAAGTACCAAAAGGAATTTCATCATAAACTGGTAACTGGTTAGATGGGCAGGGCTCTTAAGGTAACTCATCAAAGTGGAGTCACCATCTCAGAGAATAGTGCTCAATGTATCAGGTCCAGAAACAGAACCATCAGTGTATATATCCAAAGATGATCAAAACCTCTGAGATTAACTGATAAAAATCCCTTGATGACTAACCAAAGTTTATTAATTTATAATAGGGCTATCACTTTCCAATTAATTTTCATTAAATTCACAGTCCGTATCTAGGACATCCCACCACTCATCTGTCAGTCTGTCATACTGCGGTGGCTTGCATGTTGCTATGAGGCTCGAGGCTATGCCACCAGTATTTCAAATACCAACAGGGTCATCCATGGAGGACAGCTTTCCACAGAGCTTCCAGACTAAGACAGATTCAGAAGGAAGGGGCCATCCACTTCTCAAAGAACTGGCCATTGAAAATCTTATGAATAGCAGTTCTGTTTTACACAGGGTGTCTCCATGAGTTGAACCCAACTTAGCAGCCCCTGATATCATCTAGGACACCCACCTTTCTGCTATCAAAGAATTTAAGAAGTTAAATTACTAACCAGGAAGTTATTCAGAAGTCATAAATTCAGAATAAGAAAAGCAGAAATGTGGCATGAGGGAAAGATATTCCTTGAGCTCTGGAAAAACAAGCTGAAGTAGTATCTCTAGTCTCCCCATCGAGTGATAGGACTTCTTACAACCCAAGATCCAGTGTTCCTCAGCTTAGACAACAGTTCATTTATTTTACTTCTCTGACTCCAACTTTTGATGTAATAATTCCTATTTTACTAATACGTTGTTTCTTCGTATGTGTTAAAATCAATCATTATGATTCAGTTAAGTTGCTGTCCCTGTACACTTATTTGTTGATTTAAATGGACCAGATCTCAAGTGTTGAATGGCACGTCACTACCCCAGTCTACAGACCTATCTTTACCAAAACCTTTAAAATACTGCTCTTAAGACCACAAAGAAAAGGGAATAGAAAAAAAGAAAAGCAGACAAAAAAAAAAAATTAGGGCTTTCTTTCTGATACATTAGAAATATGCTACTGAAAACTACAGGAGAATGGGTCAGACACTAAGACAGTTATAGGTAAACGATAGACAAAAAATAAAACCACTCTTTCCCACTCCTCTCACTTCGGATAACCATGAATATAAAATACACAAAATTCATCAGCATATCTATGAAACTGGCTCTACAGTGCTGAGTCGCCCTTTGATTTGGTGTTTCCATCAAAAACAACAAAGAGCTTTCTAATTTAAACTGAATTGCACAATTTCTTCCCTATTCACTTAATAGGCAATGAAAAAGTTATGTCTCTTCAAGTCTGAAAGAACAATAGTATGTAAATGGCCTCCCATGCATGGTCAATGCATTCAAAACTCCTGTTAAAAATGGCCCATAGGGGGGCAAGATGGCAGACTAGGCAGAAGGATTGCACATACCCTCTTCAACAAAGAAAAGGGAAACCAATTAACACAGACACAGAAGATAATCTTGGAGCCCTGAGCCTTGAAGGAAAGGATGCAGAATTGGACTAAACCCCAACTAGCAGAAGAATTTGCGTGAAAATACCAAAAA
>NW_006921627.1:5384519-5395342 GCF_000298275.1 Orycteropus afer afer | reverse complement strand
AATTTTGGTCAATGACATGAGACAAAGTATATGTGAACTGCTGTATGAAAAGTGAATTTACTCTGTAAATCTTCACCCAAATCCTAATTAAAAAAAAAAAAAATGGCCCATAGGCATTGATACCTGAGACTTAACACGTCTTGTTCTCTTCGGTAGAATGTTCATTCTGGTGCCTGGCTCTGTGGAAGCTTGGATATCAGTGCCAAGAACCTCAGGCTCCATTTTTTCCTTAAGATCTAAATTGGGCATTTGTACACCCTAAAATATCAGAGCACAGAAAAAGAGCAGATTCACTGATTAGTAACCAGGTTTGACAATCAATAGGGAAATAATAAATTTCCAATAAATTTCTAAACCAGACAGCAACTCTCCCCAAGTTGATCTTAGACCCAAGGTAATCTGTACCAAAATCCTAGCAGGCTTTTTTTGTTGTTGCTGAAATTGAGAAGATGATCCTAAAATTTATGTGGGAAATAATCAAAGCAACTTTGAAAAAGCAGAACAAACTTGAAGAACTCATACTACTGGGTATCAAGACCCACTATAAAGCTACAGTAATCAACACAGTGTGGTATTGGTATACAGATAATATAGATCAATGGAATAAAACAGAGCCTAGAAATAAACCCACATTTATAGTCAATCGATTTTCAATGAAAATACCAAGGGAAATCAAAGAGAAAAGGATACTCTTTTCAATAAGAGGTGATGGTACAACTAAATATGCTCCCCTGTGAACTTACACATTTACCTCTTACTATACACAAAAGTTAATTCAAAATGGATCATTAAACCAACTAAATCCATGACAAGTCAATTCCAACTCACAGCAACCCTACAGACAGGGCAGAACTGCCCCACAGGGTTTCTAAGGCTGTATTCTTTACAGAAGCAGACTGCCACATCTTTCTCCTTCAAGTAGCTGGTGGATTCAAACCACCGCCTTACAATTAGCAGCCAAGTACCTAACCACCGTGCCACCAGGCCCCAAAAACCTGCTGCTGCCAAGATGATTCCAATTCATAGTGACCCTTTAAGACAAAGTAGAACTACCCTATAGGATTTCCAAGGCTGTAATCTTTACAGAAGTAGACTGCCACATCTTTCTCCCATGGAGAGGCTGGTGGGTTGAAAACACTGATCTTTCATTAAACAGCCAAGCACTTAACCACTGAGCTACCAGGGGTCCTAATGGATCACAGACTTAAATATAAGAGCTAAAACTGTAAAACATCTAGATGAAAACAAAGAAAAAAATCTTTTGTGACACTGTGTTAGGGAAAAGACTTCTCAGATATGACACCAAAAACACAACCCATAAAAGAAAAAAAAAAATCAATAAATTGTACATCAAAATTTAAAAATTTAAAAAATCTGCTCCTTATGAAAATAAAAAGACAACCCACAGACTAGGACAAAATATATGCAAATCATAATATGATAAAGGACTTGTATCTAGAATATAAAAAGAACTCTAACAACTCAAGTATAAGAACACCCCCCACACACAAGTTTTGAATAGACACTTTAAAGAAGTGCTAATATGCACATGAAAAGATGCACAACATTAACCAAAACAAACCCAAACCAGTTGCCCTTGAGTCAATTCCAACTTAGGGCAACCTCATTTGTGCCAGAGTTGGAACTATGCTCCATAGGGTTTTCAGTGGCTGACTGCTTAGAATATCTGACTGCATTCAACCTTTAGTTTGAAGCCAAGAGCATTAACTGTCTGTACCACCCAGGGATTCCACAACATTATTAGCTATTAGAAATATGCAAATACCACTATATACCCATTTGGATGGCCATTATAAAAAAGACCAACAAACCAAGTATTAGCAAGGATACAGAAAAATTGGAAACCTCATATAAAACTAGGGGAATGTAAAATGGTTCACCCACTCTGAAAAATACTTTGGCAACTTTTTCAGAAGCTAAACATAAACCTACTATATAACTAAGCAATTCCATTCCTAGGTATTTATCCAAGACAAATGAAAACATACATCTATACAAATACTTGCATACTTATATTTATAGCATCATTAACCTTAACAGCTACAAATTAAGAACAATCCACTGTAAACTGATACACGAGAGTAGTACCAAACATAAAAAGGACTGAAGTGCTGATACATGCGACAACCCAGAGGAAACTTGAAAGCATTTTGCTAAGTGAAAGAAGTCAGAAACATAATCAAAATCATATTGTCTAATTTCATTTAGATGAAATTTCTAGACAAAGCAAAGCCATAGAGACAAAAAGCAGATCAGGAGTACCTAGCTAGATTAGAAGTTAGGAGCAGGAATCAACTGCAAATGAGCACAAGGGAACTTTTGGGACTGATGGAGATGTTCTAAAACGGAATTGTGGCAATTGTTACACTATGGTTGTTAGCTGTCATCAAGTTGATTCCAACTCACGATGACCCCATGTGTGCAGAGCAGAACTGTTCCATAGAGTTTTCAAGGCTGTGACCTTTCAGAAGCCAAATGCCAGGTCTGTCTTCTGAGGTGCCTCTGGGTCGGTTCAAACCGCCAATCCTTCAGCTAGTAAGCTTAACCATTTGTACCACCCAGGAACTCCAATGGTCAAATAAATGTATAAATTTACTAAAGCTTATCGAACTGTTTATCTATAGTAGGTGAATTTTATGGTATATAAATCATACCTCCAATTAATTTTTTTAAAATTAATAAATTTAAGAAAAGAACTTTTTCAAAAAGCTTAAGTTACAAAGATTTTAAGTAAATAAGAAAACATTCTCCATTCCCATTATCCTTTGTCTTGTAAACCACCAAAAACAGTTGTAATAACTACATTGCTCCCCCAAATTTTGGTGCCTAAAGAATCAATTCCACCTTGCTTTGCCCAGAGAACTGCTAATGTGTTATGGTAAACATGGTCTGAAGTTTATAATTGGCAAAATGGATTTATCCACTCTTAAAAAGAATGATGCATCTCACCATAAGGCTGACACCAGATTGGAAAAGCTCATATGGATACAGAATTCTTTCATAGTGGGACTTCAAAAGAGACCCAGTTCCTTTGCCTGGCAGATATCCCAAGCGGCTACCCACTTTAGACCACTTCTTCTCTTTGGTGACCATTTCAAAACCTCCTTTGCTGGCAACAATCTGAAAGAAAAAAAAAAAAGAAAAAACCATCTAGAGATAGTACATAATTCAAGCATTATGATTCTTTATATATTGTCTACTAAATAACAGTTATTCTGGGCTGAAATTTTAAAGTTCTTTCCACAAACAGCTAATAAAACTGAAATCTGTCAAGATTTAAGCTAAGAAACAGAGTAATAATGATTGCTGGAGGTCTTAAACTCTACCATTTAATTAATATTACTATATTACTATACCTAATTTCAAATCAGGCATCCAAAAATATTTTCTGAACTTACACTTTGTATATTATTCTCTGTGGGAGCTCTGGTAGCATAGTGGCTAAGGCACTTGATTGCTAACCAGAAGGCTGGCTGGCAGTTCAAACTCACCAGCCACTCCTCGGAAGGAGGATGGGGCAATCTACTTCCGTAGTGATACTGCCTCGGAAACCCAAGGAGGGGTCGCTATGAGTCGGGTCCGACTCGACAGCATATAACAACAACAACAGCAGCCACTCCTTAGAAGGAGGGCTGGGCAATCTACTTCCATAGTGAAACTGCCTAGGAAACCCAAGGAGAAGCTGCTATGAGTCAGATCCAACTCCACGGCAAGTAACAACATTATCTCTGGGAAAAAACTGAATACACATATATACTCTACATACTCAAGATGCTATATCCTTTGTTGTTGTTATGTGCCGTCGAGTCGTCTCTGACTCATAGCGACCCCTTCTTGGGCTTCCGAGGCAGTATCACTACAGAAGTAGATTGCCCAATCTTCCTTCCAAGGAGTGGCTGGTGGGTTTGAACTATATCCTTTACCATATGAAATAAAGAATAAAAAAAAGACAAAAATAAACATGAGAATAAATACAAGTTACACAGTTTAAAATAATCCTGAAATTAGTAAGTGTACCAAATAACTTACAGAACTTCAAAATGTCAAGCAAACAATGAGTTTAGAGAATAAATTTTGAACAAGAGGTTTAATTTTTCAAAAGGAAAATCTTTACATAGGAGATTACGAAGGAATGATAGCTAAAGATCTATTATATGTAGGAGGCAATAAAATATTTCCTAGAACAGAAAATAGAATGTATTAAGGTAGAAAGTAAGGACACAAATTGTCCAACTTAGCCAAATGTTCATGTCAAGCCAGGCAATGAGTAGAATATACATGCATCAAGGCCCTCTATCTTCCAGAATCTGATACTGTGTATCTCTCACACTCTAAAATACAGGCAACTTTTAGTTTCACCTGGAACAGTAGAATCAGGACTGTGACACAGTTTAAAAAAAAAAAAAAAAAACTTTATCCTCTTTGAGCATATATTGCTGTATTTTTATGTTAAAGAGCTTAAAACCATAAACGCTCAGTTCAAATCCCAGCTCTGCCACTAAATGACCTTGGGTAAGTTACATGATGTGAGTCTCAGTAACCTCACTGTGGTAGTTATGGTTGTGTGTCAACTTGTCTGGGCCTGGTTTTCAGTGTCTGGGCAGCTGGATATAGTTATTCTTCATGATGAACTGAATGTGGTGTAATCAACTCCATTGTGAAATTGCTGTAAGCAGCTAATTAGTTGCCTTTAGGATGTGGCCTGCTTCCAATATATAAGGAGACACTTTGAGAAAGGTCTCTAATTTCTGGGCACATCTGGACCCTGCATTTGGCCCGTCATCAGAGGCCTGCCATGTTGCCTGCTGATCTTGGGACTGTTTCTGGACTTGAACTAGTAGCCTGCCATGTTTGCTGCTAATCTTGGGACTATGGCATTTTGTCAATTTTGGGTTCCTCAGCAGCCACATGAGTCAGAAAAACTTCCAGCCCTAGTGGATCTGGAACAGGAGGCAGAACTGTAGCCCAAGGGTTAGGGGCCTCCACCCAGCCCCAAGAGCGCATACTTTCAACTCAGACTCTAGCCTCCTAAATTGTAAGAGAATAAATTTCTGTTTATTAAAGCCATCCACTTGTGGTATTTCTGTCATAGCAGGCACTAGAGAACCAAAACACTCAGTTATTAAAATAGGAACAGTACCTTATTATGCAGCTGTTCAGAGGACAAATAAACAGTACCTGGACAAAGTAAGCACTCCATCAGTGTTAGCTGTATTATAAATGCCTATGTGTGGGCAGGCAGGGGGAGTGCATATGCTTAAAAATAAATGAAAGAAATGTGTTCAACTCTTATGCTCTAGGATGCTATAATAAACAAAGATGAACCTACAGCCCAAAGCACAATTTTGTTCTAGCAGAATATCTTAAAACTTGGGGGAAAAAAAAAAGTACGTTTATATGCACAAGAGCTGAACACATTTATTTTTCAGTTCCTTTTACCACACCCTGAAAGGAACTCCCTCTGTTGTAAAGAACTAATCAGGGGAAAATTGTAAGGGAGAAAATTTTATTTTTCAAACTGGTTGTGTACAGGAACCACTATAAGGGTGGTTCAGGTAAAGGGCTATCTAGAAACAAACCGATGAAAAATCAGAGCACCTTTCATTTTGTTAAATACATCTTTCTAGTGCCTCTATATTGCTAAGTTATGTTCATTACATTCTAAGAATTGGGATACACCAGTGAATAAAACAAAGATCTTTTTTTCTCATGGAGCTTATATTCTAACAGGGTATCCAAGATAATAAACAAGATAACAAGTATATTTCAAAGTGATAAATAGTATAAAAGAAATTAAACTGAGCAGTTGGGGGTGGTCTCAAAAGTGGCACAGTGTTTGGAAAACTGGATCTGCACATGTGAAAGAATAAAGTTGGACCCATACCTCATACCATTTATGAAAATTAACTCAAAATGGATCAATGACCTAACTGTAAGAATTAAAACATAAAACTCTTAGAAGAAAACAGAGAGGCTGAGCTTCAGGACCCAGTTTTTTGTTTTGTTTTGCTTTAGGACCTAGTTTTTGACAACAGATTATTAGAAATGACATAAAAAGTAGGAGCAGCAAAAGACAAAATAGATATAAACTGGACTTCATCAAAATTAAAAATTTTGTGCATTCAAAGGATTTTATCAACAAAGGAAAGAGAACTTACAAAATGAGAGAAAATAATTTGGTAAGATGTATCTGATAAGGGCTTTGTCTCTGGAATAAAGAATACTTATAACTCATCAACAAAAAAATGAGCAAAGAGCTTGAATAATTGGCTCATGAAAGAAGATATATAAATGGACAATAAGCACATGAAAAGATACTCTAAGAAAAAAGATGCTCTATACCCATTAGAAAATATGAATCAAAACCACAATGAGGTACCACTTCACCCCCACGAGATAGCTATTATCAGAATGATGGAAAATAACAAATGTTGGAGAGAATACAGAAGAGTTAGAACCACCATTTATTGCTAGTAGGAATGTTCAATGGTGCAGATGTTGTGAAAACAGTGTAGTAGTTCCTCAAAAGGTTAAACATAAAATTACTATATGATCCAGCAATTCTACTCCTACACGTATACCAAAAAGACTTGAAAACAGAAACTCAAACAGATACGTCTATATCAATGTTCACTTTAGCCTTATTCACAATAGTCAAAAGGTAGAAACATTCCAAGTATTCATCAACACATGAATGAATTAAAAAAAAAATGTGGTGTATCATCCATACAATGGAATATTATTTAGCCATACAGGGAAATGAAGTTCTGATACATGCTACAATGTAGATGAAGCCTGAAAACATTATCCTGAGTGAAATAAGTCAGGTACAAAATGGCAAAAATTGTATTATTTTACTTAAATGAATTATCTAGAACAGGCAAATGCACAGAGACAAGAATTACATGTTATCTGGGATTTGGGAGGAAGAGGAAATGGAGAGTTACTACTTAAGGGGTACTGAGTTTCTGCTAAGGGTGAGGGACAAATTTGGAAATGGATAGTGGTGATATTATACAACATGGTGAATATAATTAATTTCACTGAATTGTACACTTAATAATGGTTATAAAGAAGAGGAGGAGGCTAACTGTGGTCAATGACAAGAGACAAAGTATATGTGAAATGCTGTATGGAAAGTGAATTTGCTCTGTAAATCTTCACCCAAATCACAATTTAAAAAAAAAAAAAAAAGACCAAAGGGACAGCATTTGCCCAAAGACAAAGCTTAGAAGGCAAGAAGGGATAGGAAGGAAGGACAAATGGAAACAAGAAACACAGGGAGGAAATGGGAAGAGTGCTGTTACTTGCAGCAGACATTGTGGGGGTTGCAATCAATGACATGAAACAAAATGTGTATGAATTGTTGAACAGAAAACTGATTCACTCTGTAAACTTTCACCCAAATCACAATAAAAAGGTTTTTTTTTTAAAAAAAAGAGGAGGCTAGAAGAAATTGTGGAATGATGGAGACTAAATTTTGATGGTGGTGATGGTTACATACTACATATATTTGACAAAACATAAAAACGTGCATCTAAAAAAAGAGAATCTTAATAAATGTAAATATTTCAATGAAGTTGGATTAGAAAACTTTAAAGTTACAATGGCAAATGTTTTATTATATATCTTACAAATTTTATTTTAAAATGTCTTGTTATATATCTTGCAAAATTTATTTTTTAAATTTTGAAAGGTAGGAGAGTGAGGGAAAATTTAAGTATTATATAGTACAGGAAAGTCTGATTATAAAGGTAAAATCTGAGCATGCTTAAAAGGGATGAGAAGCAATTATCCAAGCAGATATCGAGGGCAAGAGTGTTGCAGGCAGAGAGAACAGCTAAACAAAGGCCCCAAGTTAAAAGCAAGCTTAGAGTGTTTGACCAATGGCAAAGAAGCCAATGTGGCTGCAGGAGGGTGAACATGAAGGGACAGGAGAAAGAAATAAAGGAAGTCAAAGAGGTAACAAAGGCTCTCTCGGTAATTTTTACTATCCCATACAACTATCACTAACCAAACCAACCAAACATTGCCATGCAGTCAGATCCAACCCATAACGATCCCTCCATGGGTTTCCGAGGCTGTATCTCTATGGTAAAGTAGATTGCCCAATCTTCCTTCAGAGAAATGGCTGGTGGGTTTGAACCGCCAGCCTTCTGGTTAGCAGTCAAATGCCATAAGCACTACACCATCACTATTACATAATAATTTGCTGAGTGCTTTGTGTTCAAACAGGAGCCCTACTGGTACAGTGGTTAAGAAGTGGTTGGCTGCTAGCTGAAGGGTTGGAGGTTCAAACCTACCAGCTGCTCTAAGGGAAAATGATGTGAGAAATCTCCTTCCATGAAGATTTACAGCCTTGGAAATCCTATGGACACTTGTACTCCTTCCTAGAGGGTCACTATGAGTTGAAACTGACTCAACACAGTGGGTTTAGTTAGTATTCAAAGTACTTCAAACTAAATTTCCATTAATAATGATGTACCTGCATGGATCCAGTCACACTTTTCTACCCAGTTCTCCTTGTTAGGTTAGTGGCACACAGATGTGAGATGACAGCAGCACAGTCTGGATATGGTCATAAAATATGACAAAGCTATCTCACAAAGATATCAAAACTATGACTTTGGCGTCATATGTATAATATACCAACAAACAATCTAACCAGGTCAAATTTAAATACACAAAACCTTACACTTCTTTTTCTCCAGCTGATAGATTCAAGGATTGTTTGGTTGTTGTTAGACACTGTCAAGTTGATTCTGACTCACAGTGACCACATGTGACAGAAAAGATCAGCCCCATAAGGTTTTCTTGGCTGTAAACTTCATGAAAACAGACTGCCAGGTCTTTCTCCCACAAAGCCACTGGGTAGGTTTGAGCCACCACTTCTGAGTTAGCAGCTAAGTGCTTAAACATTGTGCCACCATGGTTAACATGCATAATTTCACAATGTAAACCATTTATTCCAAATATTTGCCATGCAATATATCACACCATTGTCACTTAGAAATATCACTACAAACTATGCCCTATAAAAAGACACACGGCATGTACCTGAATTAAATATAAACAAAACAAGCTCTTTATCAAAACTTGACCAACACTGAATAGCGACTGGGATCTTAAAAGCTTGCAAGTGGCCATCTAGACGCAACAATAGTTCTCTCCTCAACCAGAGCAAAGAAGAATGAAGAAAACCAACAACACTTGGAAACAATTAGTCCAAGCAACTAGTACACCATGTGATTCTCAGCCTATTATGACTAGAAGAACAAGATGGTGCCTGGCTACCACTGTCAACCACTTGAAGGGGAATCAGTGCAGGAGACCCTGGATAGAGTGGGAGAACAACGTAGAATAAAACTCAAAATCATAAAAAAAGACCGGGTCTGATAGAGCCTGTGAGACCCCTGGGACTATGGCCTCTAGCCACCCTTCAGGTAGAACTAAACTTACTCCTGTGGCTTCCAGACAAACAACAGACAGGCTATGGGGTGAACATTTACATCATGTAGATAAACTACTTGGAGCAATCAATCATGGGAGAACAGAAGGGCAATGTTTGCACAGGGAGACAGCTCAGGGGGGCAGGAATGCATAGGAGAGGAGGACATAGGGAGGAGGTAACTATGGGGACAAAGTGCAAAGAGAGCTGTTACATTGTGGAGAATTGCAGTCAATGTCCTGAGACAAAATGTATATGAACTGCTGTATGGAAAATGAATTTGCTCTATGAACTTTCACCCAACTCACATTAAAAAAAAAAAAAAAAAAATCAGACAAATTCAAAATGAGAGCATTCTACAAAACAAGTGACCTATAATTTTC
The DNA here is from genome assembly GCF_000298275.1 of Orycteropus afer afer. Taxonomy (NCBI): domain Eukaryota; kingdom Metazoa; phylum Chordata; class Mammalia; order Tubulidentata; family Orycteropodidae; genus Orycteropus; species Orycteropus afer. The sequence goes on along the minus strand of NW_006921627.1, from coordinate 5,385,490 downwards.
CAAAATGCCAATGTCTTAAAAGAGTTGATTAAAGGATACTAAAGACACAAGACAACTAACCATGTGATCCTAGATGCTATAAAATGACATTAATGGAGTAACTGGTGAAATATAATTAAAGTCTGCATTACAGAGAATGCTATCGTGTTACTGTTAATTTTCTTATTATTAGACCATAGTTTTGTAAAATGTTAACATTTGGGGAAGTTAGGTAAAGAGTATATGGAAATTATTAGTACTGTTTGGCAATTGTTTTTGTAAGTCTAAAGTTATTTCAGAATTACAATTAAAAAAAGAAAAAACTTGACCAAAACTGCAATGTCAATTGAGGCCAAAATTTCAGTCCACTGAAAAACTTAAGTTTGGCTAGAAATAATTTTAACAGACATGAAGTAGGAATGGGCTTCTAGTTAAAAGCTCCTTCTCACACCACTGAAAGGATAGTAAAGGAAGAAGAAAACATACCCCTCAAATGACAGAGGGAACAGAGAAGAACCAATTCAAACAAGAAATATAAACAATGTTTTCAAAGTAGAAAGCAGATATATGAGTGACAACTAACCTAGCAATTAAAAAAAAAAAAAAAAAACCACTAAAAATCAAGTACCTTCAACAGAAGAAAAGCCAAGGAGAAACTTTTGTAACAAAGAACCTGCAAAGGTTTAAGAAACAGAAGCAGCAATAACTCTACAACTCAGGATGGCAATGCAGTAGAGAACAGGATTGGCTGAAAACCTGTATAATAAAGCAGTCAGACCTCCTCCAGTCACCACAGCCAGGCAAAAAGATTGGAGATTTATTCTCTGGCCAGTCTGAATAGAAGGGACTCTGAATCAAGAAAGAACCAGGTGGAACCACTGAGACCATGGCCCCTAGCTGCCCTGCAGGTCTGGAATTGAAGCCACACCTGTGGTTTCCAGCCAAACAAAGTACAGGCATGTGAATTAAACATTTACCTCAAGTAGACACAT
>NW_006921627.1:5356436-5384333 GCF_000298275.1 Orycteropus afer afer | reverse complement strand
AAATTAAAAAAAAAAAAAAAAAAGGAACCAGATAAGTTATACTAGAGTATCAGCCCAAGATGTCCAACATCCAACTAATAAGAGGCTAAAACAGAAAGAAAAGTGAAGAAATCATCAAAGAATTGATAAAAGATAAGTCAAAAGACATAAATTCTCTGATTAAAATTAAACACATACCAACATATATCACTGTGAAATTGCACTCTGAATAATGGGTATATTCTAAGTCTTCAAGGGTAACAAAAGTTACATACAAAGAAACAAGAATAAATAAAGCATCATTCTCAAAAGCAACAGTAGAAGCTAGAAGACAATGGAGTAAGGTCTGCAAAATATTGAAGTAAAATGATTTACAATTTAAACTTCTATAGCCCATGAAGGAGCCCCGGTGGTACAGTGGTTAAGTGCTTGGCTGCAACCATAAAGTCAGTGGGTCAAACCCACCAGCCACTCCTCAGGAGAAAGATGTGGCAGTCTGCTTTGTGAAGATTCACAGCCTTGGAAACCCTATGGGGCAGTTCTACCATGTCCTATAGGGTTGCATGAGTTGGAATCAACCTGACTGCTAAAGGGTTTGGTTTGCTATATCCCACCAAATTACTAATAAACTTTAAGAACAGAATGAAGACATTTTTAGAAGGTCCTAAAAAAATGTACAACCAGTAGATGAAATTTCCACCAAAGTATGGGAATAAGCCAAGTAAAAAGAAGACCTATAAGTAAAAGGAAGACCTATAACAAGGAGAGACACAAAGGGAATGCCCAGAATTAGAGTGGTAAAAGAAGTTCCAAGCTGACAAGTGACCTTAAAAAGCAGTCTGAATTGGAGTAAAGAGGGCTCCAAGAGCAATGCCTGCAAGAAGAAAATGAAAATTGATAGGTTACTGGGTAGGTAGGAACATACTACAAGATTTATATTTCTACTGGAAAGCTTGAAAAAAAAAAAATTTTTTTTTATTGTTATTTGGGTGAAAGTTTACAGAGCAAATTGACTTTCCAAACAGCAGTCCACATACACTGTCTCATGACACTGAACACAATTTAGCACAATGCAACAGTTCCCCTCCCACTTCCTCCTCATAGTTACCTCTTTCCTGTATCCATCCCTCCATACACTCCTGCCCCCTGAGCTGTCTCCCTGTGCATAAACAGCCCTTCTTTCTCCCATGATTGTTCTCTCCAAGGAGTGTATCTACCTCAGGTAAATGTTCAACTCATATGCCTATCTTTTGTTTGGCTGGAAGCCACAGATGTGGTTTCAGTTCCAGACGTGAAGGGCAGCTAGGGGCCATAGTCTCAGTGGTTCAACCAGGCTCTATAAGACCAGCAAACTTGGTCCCCTTTTTTTTTTTCAAGCTTCAAACATTTTGATAGTCACAAAGACAATTTACAAGATGAAAAAAAGGGGGGATTATTAACTGGAAGGAAAATGAAAATTGGTACAAGGAAACAGAATCATAGCACATTACAAAACTCAGGTACGAATAATATTTACATTTACATAATCACAATAAAAATTTTTCATTAATAAAAAACTGATATAACTACAATATAAGCAGATAAACTAAGTGAAGTATAGGAAGGATTTAGATTTCTTATATCCCTTTTCAATAATAAAAATAATAGTAAAAAGTCACTATATAATAGTCAATAATAGTATACGTGGACTGCTGTATGGAAAGTCAATTTGCTTTGTAAACTTTCACCCAAATCACAATTTAAAAAAAAAAAACTCAATTATACAAATATTTCAAATAACACTTTCTATTATCAAAAATAATTACAACAGAGAAAGGTAAAGAGATTTAATCAAAACCCAAAACTATCACATTGACAATGACTCAGAAGTCTGCAAATTTGCTCCCTGTTAAAAAGCTGTGGGAATTAATGTGTTTAAAAATCATCATATGTATATAATAAAACAAACTCAACAGATGCCAGTCAGCCAGCCAGAAATTATTTTTGTGTTTTTTCAAAAACAAAGTAAAGTGTACACCTAACAACCTTAAAACAGAACTTTTCTGATTTTCTACAGTTATCAGCCTCAGTCTCTTTCTAGAAAGTAAAAATATGCTAATGAAATAGTTACCCAATGACAGAGGTGAGGAATTCTTCTTATCTTCGTGGACAAGAGTACTTGTCTAAGAAGGAAGACGAAGGAGCTTGGTAGGGTGATCCTAGACAAATGTTCTGCATCTTGATTTGATTTGTGGTTACAAGGGCATATACATATACAAAGATTTAACTATACACTTAAGGTTTTTTGTACATACACTATTACTACTCAATATTTAAAAAAAAAAAGTCAATGTGGTGAAAAGAGGCAGTCTCACTACATATATTTAGGGAATATAAACAAAATTATTACAAATCAAAGTGTGTCTGCTTTTTAGTTTTAAATCTCTTTTATAAGCATTTTTACATGTTAGGGGAAAGAGATGTTCAAGGGCACATACAAACACACAAAATACAAACCCAATAAACCTCAATCTTAATCACAAAATATTTTCAGTAAATTGTCTAAACATTTAAACATTTTGCTTTATTAGTAGTATTTCCCTTTTAATAAAAAAGAAAATAGGTATATTGTATGGAATTTAATTAGGATGACTAATGTTAATAATAGAATTGTCAACAACTAGGTATTCAAATCAGGTTACCTCTAAAGGTCCTTCCTAGGAGCTCTTCTGGTGTAGTGCCTAAGGCATTTGACTACCAACCAGAAGGCTGACAGTTCAAATCCACCAGCCACTCCTCGGAAGGAGGACTGGGCAATCTACTTCCCTAGAGATACTGCCTCAGAAACCCAAGGAGGGGGTCACTACGAGTCAGAGTTGACTTGATGACAGTGAGTTGTTGTTTTTTTTCTTTTTTGGTAAAGCACTTCCTAATTTTGAAATCGATGACTCTACAAAGCCAGGAATGCAATCTAACTTACCATCAAATTAAACCTAATGTTTACCTTTTAATTGAAATATTACTGATAGAGAAATAGTTTCAATTTAATAGGTTATCTGCTTATATACTTATTTTAGCAAATTCAAAGGGGTATTTATAAAAATAAGACTAACCTATGTAGAACACGCTTTGGCTGAGGATTGCAAAAGTATTGTTATTAATGATCAAATGATTTTTGAAAATATTTTTGTATTTTATTCAAGTGATATAATTCAAACCAACCATATTCAGAACTTTAAACAGCATAATGTAGAAAAAATTAGTAGGTAAGAATTCTTAATAAAAGAATATAAGGTACTTGACTGCTAACCAGAAGGCTGGAGATTCAAATTCACCAGCCACTCCTCGGAAGGAAGGTTGGGCAATCTACTTCCGTAGTGATACTGCCTCGGAAACCCAAGGAGGGGTCGCTATGAGTCAGGTCTTACTGGATGGCACATAACAACATCTCCCTACAAAAGAAACACAAACCCACCCCTCCAATTCACTTTAATTTGCTCTTTATATGTTTTAACATACTACACCAGAAAATTCTTTGCTCAGTGCTTAATTATTGACATCATTACCTGACTGATAAAACCAGACTGATAAAACTAGAGCTATATTCTAGCGTAAGGCCATACTTCTCAGAATTTTTAATAAGAATTCTGACCTAACACTAATTTTAAAATAGATCATGAAGGCTAATTTAAATGTGATTATTCTCACTCTTCTTCTTGAAAGTGAAGTCTTCCAAATTAACTCTGCAATTTGAGTAGAAATAAATTTTTACTTCAAAACAGTACATCAATAATCAATAATAGGCTATGAAAGGCTACAAAAGTAAGTTATTTTCTCAAATTCCTCAGATAATCAAGCTGTCTTCACTAAGTCAGAATAATCACAGATTTTTATTATTACATTACAAAACAAGTTTTCAAGGGAATTATTATAATCATCTCCGTTATAGGTTAGGAGCTCTGGTGGCATAATGCCTAAGGCATTTGACTGCTAACCAGAAGGTTGGTGGTTCAAACCCACCAGCCACTTCTTAGAAGGAAGACTGGGCAATCTATTTTTGTAGAGATACTGCATCGGAAACCAAAGGAGGGGTCGGTATGAGTTGGGATCGACTTGACAGCAATGAGTTTGGTTTGGTTTGCTGTTGTAGGTCAATTGGGTTTTTTCCCATATTAGAGAATGTAATGTTAAAAAGTTAACACAAGTTTGGGTAAAAATAAGTCTAAAACTCTTCACCCTTAAGTTTTCACACTCTTGTTCATTCTACTGGATACTACACCATTAATACTAATTACAAATGTTAATAATAATTTTTATGTGTCACATGAGAAGGTTAAGTGCAATGAATCCCTTTAAACTTTCTGAAGAAGTAGAAAAGATTACAAGCTCAATATATTATACATAGAATACAAGACACTATTAACAGGTTGTTGTCATTTCTTTCATATATTATATACCACAAAACCTACTAATCAGAGTTAATAAATATTATCTCATAGAAAATTAGAAAATAGCTTTTTTTTTTTTTTAATTAGGATTTGGGTGAAGATTTACAGAGTAAATTCACTTTTCATACAGCAGTTCACATATACTTTGTCTCATGTCATTGACCAAAATTTACAATGCAGCAGCTCCCCTCCCACTTCCTCCCCATAGTTACCTCCTCCCAGTGTCCATCCCTTCATACTCTTCTGCACCCTGAGCTATCTCCCTGTGCATAAGCAGCCCTTCCTTCCCCCATGATTGTTCTCTCCAGGGCATGTGTCTACTTGAGGTAAATGTTTAACTCACATGCCTGTACTTTGTTTGGCTGGAAACCACAGTTGTGGGTTCAATTCCAGACCTGAAGGGCAGCTAGGGGCCATAGTCTCAGTGGTTCCACCAGGCTCTATTGGACCAGCAAACCTGGTCCCCACCTTCTTTTTTTTTTTTTTTCCTCCAAATGATTTTGAGTTTTGTACCACATTGTTCTCCCTCTTTATGCAGGATCTCCTACATCCCTTCCAAGTGGATGGCAGTGGTAGCTGGGCACCATCTAGTTCTGGTCTCATAGTTGTATAGGTTGCAGATCGGATAGTGTACCAGTCGCTAGGACTGATTGAGAAAATAGCTTTTAAAGATAACTTCGAATTGTGTCATTTTTGTTTATACATGTCTGCATTTCATTTCCAAACATATACTACATAGGCAATGATATATTCCACCAAGGCTATTTGAAATTATGTGATAATTTCTGAATTAAATACAAGCCTCACCTTGCTCAAAGCATACAGATCCAGGATTTTTCTCTCCACTATAGGGATTTTCAAAGTAGATCCTTGAAGTTCCCAAAATTTTGCTAGCTGATCCAGGAAGTCCAATCTCACTCTAGTCATTGCCTAAGATTATTTAAAAACAGACATCAGAAATACAAACTAAGTTATGGTAAAAAGTAAATGATTGAATTTTGAATGATAAAAGTACTAATTTCTCAAAGGAAATTGAAAGTTTTCATTATGGCTTAGCCCAATCCTATAAAATAAACCAAAAAAGAGGCAAAATAGTTCTGATGTTAACGCAAAAATTGAGTTAATTAGGATATTCCATTTCTAAGCATTCTAATTACGTCATTTCATCAGTAGATAATATGCACACTTTATGTGTACCAACTCTCTGCCTCAGTGATATTAAGATTCTTCATCAAGTATCTAATTCTAAGAGATAAAAGAAAAATATGTATTAAAATTTTAGAAAATAAATGTTTTAGGAGCAATTGGGGGGAGCATTGGGGCTCAACATGACATATTAAGCCTTCACTGGCAAAGATTTCTCTTTTGTACCCCAGAACAGTTTTCATACCACACTGAATAATCTCCTGAAAATACGCAGACATGAACAGGAGCAATATTTAAATAAACTTCAATTAAGAAAATGTAAAGGGAAGTATTAATAAATCAGATTACTAGTTCCAGAAAAGTTCTGTTAAAGCCAAATATAATTGCTGAAAAATAGGTTTTTTAATAGAATTTAAAAACCTACTTTCCAAAGACCATGGGACACAGAGATCTTCTTAGATTTTCAAAATTTTTAGTAAAATAATAAACACTGATGAAAGTTTGAATTTAAGAATTCCAGGTCTCTGAAAGCTAATCGTTGCATATTCCCATCATGAAAAACATAGCTAGAGATAATTTCCCATAACTACACTTAGGTGGAAAACTGCAGAACTACTTTAAACAATTTTTTAAAATCAGATATTTCCTCCAAACCTCAAGTAACTAACTATTCTATTCAATCCTAATTAACACTGACTATGGGCCCTGGTACTTGAGTTTCCAAAATTCTCTACCTGGAGCCCTGACATGGAATGAATCAGGAGGCAGAAACAGTAACGTAACACTTACCTCCAGTTCATTCAAGCGTTGGACTCGGGGAGTGAAATGAAAGCTTTTTACTTCACATGCAAATGGAGGTTGCCAATCCTAGATAGAAAGAATTTTATACAGTGTTAAACAAGGAATGCATTATCCATCTCCTTAAAAGGTCAGATGCCACAAAGCATTGTAACAACAGACCAACTTACAAGTATTCTTTATCACAGAGACAGAAAGAGTAATATTTATTGATAAAATAATTTTAATATTACCTAGAGAAACAATCCTCAGGTCTCACCAGTTCCTTATTTACAACCTACAATCATGCTTTTCCCAGTTAGTCAAATAGAAAGCAATGAGCTCATGTACCACAAAATAGTGTCTATTAAACCCAAGTTTACCAAACTAAAAAGAAAACAAAATTTGAAACAAACTAAAAAGAACAAAATTAAAGATTAGAAAGTCATGCTTGAAAAGCACACAATATACATTTTATAATTTTCTTCATTTATGTGTAACGTGACATGTCACTGTACAGTCTATGCCATATAAATGTTTTATTCAAAGCCCAAATTCTTGGCATAAAATAAATAAATAAAACAATCACAAAACAAGACAATTACCAGATGGGAGTTGTGGTATAACTGAAATCAGATAGCATATTTCAAATGGGGTGCTAGAGAACATAGGTTCACCTGGCCTAAGTACCTGTAAATCCACTTAAAGATCTGAGAAGTAGTTTAAAAAAAAAAAAATTTATTATTACCTTGCCTTGGAAATGAAAGAAATCACCAATATTAGCATTAATTTATACTTGTAAAAAAGATTTTCAATGATAATGATGTGATATATACAAAGAAGGTGTATTATTTCAAGCGTTTTCTTAATACAAAAATAACATTTTTAGCAAAAGGATCCTTGAATAGAACTTATAATTAATAAAGGCAATAGATTAGATAAAAATATGGTTAGGAGAAACTTAAATGCTCACAGTTTTGTCAATATTAGATAATTCTGAAAGAAGAAGAGAATTAACTGGAAGCTTTTGGAATATGGCAATGCATATCATTATAGCAATTTTCTGTTAATCCTTTGTTTGCAAATGATCATCTGTTATCTTAATCAAATTCATTCAGCATAGTAGCATGCATGAGTTTTGGCTGGAATAAAATACATTGATCTAGGTTCAAAGAGCTACTTTGCAACTTACCAAAGATCACATATTTGGTAAGTTATTTAATTTATGAGACTTGTCTCATCTTAAAGACAGGTTCAACATAAATGAAACAATCTATATAAAGCCCTCAACATACAAAACAAACTGCTAGAGTTGATTCCGACTCATAGCGATCCTACAGGATAAAAAAGAACTGCCTCATAGCATTTCCAAAGTTATAAATCTTTACTGAAGCAGACTGCCTCATCTATTTCCTGAGGAACAGCTGGTGGGTTCCAACTGCCAACCTTGTGGTTAGCAGTCAAATGCTTTAACCACCATTCCACCAGAGCTCTTTCCACATCTTTTTATTCACTGTGTTCAATACCAAGGTGCTAGTCTGTGGTAAGGGCAGATTTGCTTTTAAATGAAACAGCAACAGTGCTTAACATAGACTAAACATAAACCTAGGTGTTTTTAGGAAGCATAGTCTAGACTTCCAGTAAGATGGAGGAACAGGCAGACAAGCAACACAGACCCTCTTCAACAAAGAAAAGAAAAACCAATTGACAGAGATACAGAAGATAATCCTGGAGCTCTGAACTTTGAAAGGAACTATGTAGACGTGCATTAGGCACCAACTAGTGGAGAAACCTGAATGAAAACAGTAAGGACAGAGACGGTCAGAGCTGCAGACTGTCAGCTACTCTGACAGGACCATCAGCCTGAATATTTCCAAGAGGTGTTGGGATCTGAGAATTGACCTAAAGATCAGCCCTGGTCACCAAGGGCTGCAGGAACAATTACACTGGTGGCCTATGACTAGGAAGGGAAACAGCAAGAAGGGAGACAACCTGAGCTGTTGACTTTCCACTGTTGGGAGGGTGAAGCCATTTTGATTATTTACATGTGGCAGCCATTTTGGATATTTAAAGTGATCAAGGGTGCAGCCATTTTGGATATTTAAAGAAGCTGAGGGTGCAACCATTTTGAATTTTTACAAGTGGCACCCATTTTGGATTTTAAAGTGATAGCATTCTCATTCAGATTCCAGGGACCTAAGAATAGACTCTATTTGCCAAGGTTGGCAGGGACATACAAGAGGCTGACAACAGGAAAGGAGGCAGGTGGTGAGTGTATAAATGCTGTCAACTAGTGAATAGAAGAGCACAGCACAGTACCCTGCTTGCATAAGTAACATACAAAGAAAACGAAAAGAAGAAAATCGCTGGTGGGCAAGTCACTCCAACATACAACCACCAATTAAATATAAACACAAAAACAATGCCTCAGAGACAACAGAGCATCACAGTCCACACAAAGAAACAAAATAAAGCAGGAGAAACAAGGGACCAGGATACAGACCCAAAACAAATCCCTGAGGGAGATGCAGCACTGGAACTTGCTGATAAGGAATTCAAAAGAATTGTATTTAGTTATCTTCAAAGGATCAAGAGATAGATCAAAGAAAAAAAAAAAAAAAACCTAAGAAGAATTTCGGAAGAAAATACAAGAACAAAATGACAAAGTAAATGAAAAATTAGAAATGACTCAAAATCTACACACAGAAATCCCGAAGATTAATACTAAATTGTCAGAAATATACACACATTGAAAGGGCAAAGGAGTAGAATTGATGCAATGGGAGACAGAATTAATGAGATTGAAAACAAACACCTGAATACTTCTTTGGAAAGGGATCAGTCAGAAAAAAGATCAAAACAAAATGAAGAAAGCCTAAGGTTCATGTGGGATACCATCAAAAGGAATAATCTAAGTGTCACTGGAATTCCAGAACAGGCAGAGAAAAATAAAACCACAGAGAAAATTGTCCAAGACTTGTTGGAAGAGAACTTTCCTGATACAATGAAAGATGAAAATATATCCATTCAGGAAGTCCAACAAACCCCAAACAGGATAGACCCCAAAAGAAAATCACCAAGACTTATCATCATCAAATTCACCAAAACCAAAGACAAAGAATCCTGAGAGCAGCAAGGGGGGGAAAACAAAAAGTTACCTACAAGGGGCAACCAGTAAGACTAACCTTGGATTTCTCAGCAGAAACCATGTAGGTGAGAAGACAGTGGAATGGTATATATAAAATCCTAAAAGAGAAAAATTTCCATCCAAGAATTATGTACCCACCAAAAATGTTCCTCGAATATGATGGTGAAATTAGGACATTTCCAGATAAGCAGAAATTAAGGGCATTTGTTAAAACCAGACCAACCTTATAAGAGAAGCTAAAGGGAGTCCTCTGGAGAAGCAACGACAGCCAACAACAACAGACCATTAACACATGATGACATAACCCAGAAACCAACCCAGCTATGAAAGCATCCAAAGTAAATAAGCCTACAAGATTACAAACAGGGAACCAGAGACATCAATTGACAAATGAGTACAACTACAAACCAAAAGGAGGGAAAAAACTGTGTCATTATAGAACTTCTAGATGGTAGAGAAGTTAAGATAGAATGGACTGTTCTAAACTTGGGAAGAAAACTATAAATCACAGGGTAACCTCAAAGAAAAATTATAAACCTTCACATCAAAATCAAAAAGAAGACCAGCACAAATATTTTGCAAATACTAAAACAATAGCAACAAAAGAAGTGATAATACGATTCATAAACAAAATGAGCTCAGCATAGAAAATTATATGGAACAAAGAAATCGATACTATGAAAAAGCATATAACAAAAATGACAGCAACAAATTCAAATTTGCTAATAATTACATATCTGGCTAGGGACTTATCTCTAAGATTTATAGAAACTCCAATGCCTCAAAGGAATTAACAATCCAATTGAAAAATGGACAGAAGACATGAATAGACACTTCACCAAGGAGGATATTCAGATGGCCAGCTAATACATGAAGAGATGCTCACAATCACTGGCCATCAGAGAGATGTAAATCAATCCAACAATGAGATACCATCTCACCCCAGCACTGATGGCAAGATTCAATGAGACAAAAAATAACAAATGCTGGTGGGGATGTGGAGAAATTGAGACTCTCACACACTGCTGGTGGGTCTGTGAAGTGATACAAACACTGTGGAAAGCAATATGGCGATTCCTTAGAAAACTGGAATCGGAGATACCATTTGACCCAGCAATCTCATTACTAGGTGTATCCTAGTGAGGTGAGAACCAGGATAGGAACAGATATATACACACTCATGTTCATCACAGCACTATTTACAACAGCAAAAAGATGGAAACAACCTACGTGCTCATTAGCAGAAGAGTGGATGACCAAACTATGGTACATACACATAATGGAATGCTATGCAGCACTAAAGAATAATGTAGAGTCTGCAAAACACCGCATAATATGGATGAACTTGAAGGACATTATGCTGAGAGAAATAACTCAATCACAGAAGTACAAATATATTATTAGTTCGTTGTTGTGGAGGGTCAGGGAAAGGTTTACATATGGAGGGAAACTTTGTTGGTTGCCGGGGGTGGGAGGGGAGAGGAGGGAACACTGCAAAACAAAAAAAATGCATTGACGCATATCACTTTAGAGTTGTGTATTTCACTGTACATAATTTATATTTCAATAAAATGCACTGAAAAAAAAAAGAAGCAGCACAGTCTAAGGCAATGATGTGCAAAGTTTAATGTGCATTAAAAATCATCTGAGAGTATCTGGAAAAAAGCAGATTCCAGAAATTCCAAATCCAGAAATTGACTCCTTAGTCTACGAATGAAGGTCTGGTGGCACAGCGGTTAAAGCATTCGGTTGCTAACCAAAAAGTCTGCCGTTTCCAACACACGAGCCGATCAGCAAGACAAGGAAGCGGCACTCTGTTTCCGGCGAGATTTACAGCCTTGGAAACACTATGGGACGGTTCTACTGTGTTCCATGATTTGTAATCAACTGGTTGGCATTGAGTTTAGTCTGTGAATGAGGCCCAGGAATTTGCATTTTAACAAACACCCAGTGGACCCTGGTGTAGGTGGTCCAGGAAAGAACTGGAAAATCTGAACTCCAGTGCTATACTACAGCCAAATTCACTGCCAGTTAGTGGATTCCAAGTACAGCGCCCTATAGGGCAGAACGGAACTGCCCCATAGGGTTTCCAAGGCTGCAAATATTTACGGGAAGCTGACTGCCACATCCTTCTCCCCTGAGCGGCTGGTGGGTTCCAACAGCTGACCTTTCGATTAACAGCCGACCTTTCAATTAACAGCCGAATGCTTAACCAGGGCTCCTTAGTGCTACTCTAGGCACTAATAAACCTTTTGACCTTGAGCAAATCATTCAACCTCTTGAGGCATTAATTTCCCCAAACAAGAGACCGTCTGTTTCCCATAGCTTAAACACTGAGGATTATAATTCATCTAATAGCCTAACCTAATAATTTGGCATAACTGAGATTCATAAATCTTCGATACTTGGTTCCTAATATCAAGAGATTATAACATTTTCGTCCATCTCCATTTCTGACCAGTTTTTCCTAAACCTCTAAATTTTTAAAATAAACGCTGCTCCTTCCCTTCCTTGGGAAAATTTTTTCAATTCAGCAGTAATCAGTGTGGGGGTTTTGTTTGGTGATATCATACTAGGGGCCAACTAGAGCTCATATTACCTTAAGAAATCCTAGCCCTGAGATAAGGCCAGCAAATACTTAAAGAACTAAGCAATAGAAAGGCTGGGACAACGAAATAGCCAATGGAAGAGCACTTTCTACAATCGCACCGGAATAAAGATTGCACACAAGTGGAGGGCATGTCGTGTCATAATATTTCTAAAACATTACCAGCCAACGAAAGATCTACAACCTTTTGTTACCCTTGCCCATAATCCAAAGGAAAAGTATCAATTACTAAGTTCTAGACAGAAAAGGCCCAAAGGACACCACTCTCTCGCGTTCGGACGTGAGACCACGAAAGAAATCAGGGCAAAAACATCCAGAAACTTAACCTCAAGTTGCTGAGAAATGAGGGATGAAGGGCAGAAGGGCCAGGAACGTAAAGCTAAACCAAGTGTATCGACTCCCCCCATTCTCCCTTCTCCCCCTCTATCCTCACTACCTCCGGTACCTTGGGCGGTCGGATCTTGCAGATGCCAGTTTTCTCAGCCAGAGGCCGGATGCGGCCGATAAAGCTGAGCGGGTCTGTGAACTCTTCCCAGCTGGGCTCAAACACTGGGCACTCAGGAGGTGGCACGAACTCCGCCGCGTAGCCCCCCGGCCCCATACCCGCCATGGTACTATCCAGGGGCCCCCGTGGGGGAACAGATAAAGGCTGGCTGAAGCCCACCAAGCCCTTTCACGTCCCCTGAGAGGGGCCGAAACGCATCTTCTCAAATAAGAACAGCACAACCCAGTAACACAGAATTGCTTCCTTCTCTCGTTTGTTATTGTTTCCTTCGGGGTAATTTTCGTCCCAGTGCCAGGACTTTTCCGGAAGTCAATGTACTATCAAATCCCTCCGCCAACAAGAGAAGCAGAATCTCTCCGCCGCGCCGCTTCCTTGTGCGACCCCTCCTTCTTCCTCCTTTTCCGCTCAACCCAGTGTCGGTCCTTCTCTCCTTACGGTCGAAAGTTCCGCGCGGTTCGGACTCCAGAAGGCCCACCTTGAGGATCCCACGATCACACCTCTAGCAGAGGTAGGGGTGAGAATATAGAGCAGGAGAAGGGACGGGACGTACTCTTCCGGCGCGGAGGAATGTGTAATACTTCAGAGGGCAGAGTTTCTGCTTCCGGTGAGGAGGGTCCGGTTCCCCCTTTGTGTATAAATGGGCACGGAAGCAATACGTGCTCTGCCCCAGCTGCCTCACGACTGATTTTAACTGCTTTACGACTGATTTTAACCTACTTTTCTTTCTTTTACCTAGAGCAGGTTTCCGCATCCCTCTTCTTTTTGAAGAGACTGCCTTTGACTTCCAGTATCTCTCGAGTGATTGCACTCAGCCACTATATACCCGCCACTTCTATATGACAAGTTTGACTTTAACTCATTCCCTAAGTACTGCTGATCAGTTTTAGCCAACATCCAGGAATTGCTTTTCGTTCCACATAGAAGCAACAGCTCCTTACTTACCTTTACCGGTAATTGACAGCTCCCAAGTTGTCTCATCTTAGCAACCACTTCCCCATTGCACCACACGCTGCGTAAGCCTGTCTCAATTTGGCAACCGTCCTAATCTTACTTGTCAAAAACTTTTATATCAATATTTGTCTCCCATTTCCTCCAAGTTGTAGAGAGTAACGTAGAGAGGACCAAAGAAGAAAATGTGAAAGGGTCGTTCTTAGTATTAAATACTCATTGGGAGGCAAATTTCTTCTAGGTCATCTTCTTAGATACACATACTCCCCATGCAATCTCAGGCTACTCCAGGGACCTAAATTGCGAGGTGTAGGCTGATGACTCCCAATCTGTATTTCCAGCCTAGACTTCTCTCCTGAGTTTCAAGCCAGTACATCCCGGAACCTACTGCACCACTCACTTGGTTAACTCAAAGATATTTTGAATTCACCATTCCCCACTGTTTTCTTCAGTGCTCCGTTTCCGTGATTGATTTCACCCACCTACCCGGTAACGTGTGCCAGAAATCTAGAAATTATCTTAACTTCTCCTGCTTCATTAGCCCCATGTACAATTGGTGTCAAATCTGGAGATTTTACTACATAAAAATCTTAAATCTACCCATGTCTTTCCATCCTCATTACCACTATTTAAATTGTTTCTCAAGGAACTATGTTAACAGTTCAATTCTTGACGCCTCTCAAATTGCTCTCCATTCAGTAGTCAGATTACTTTCTCTAAAATCCAGAATTAATGTAAACTTGCAGCTCCAAAGCTCTTAACAGCTCCAAACTCCTCCTTTATATTTGCTACCTTACTGTCACATGCTTCTTATATCATACATGCTTCACCATATATGCTACAAAAGTTTTTGTGGTGCTTTAAATGCATCATATTTTCTCTCATCTCTGAACCTTTATAGATAATGTTTCATCTGTCTGGAAAATTTTTGCACTCTCCTGACTCTACCCCAACCCTGTAGTTTTGTATATCCTCTTCCTGGTAAACTACTTATCCATCATGTATCAGTTTAAATGTCACTTTTTCTGGAAAGCCTTTCCTTGTCCTCTAAATTAGTTTAGAAATTATTTGTTTAATTTTATAGAAACATGGTTAGACTATAAGCTACACAAAGACAGGGACAGTGTTATCTTTTTGACCATTGTCTCCCCAACTCCTACAATAGTGCTCAGTGCATAGAAGGTGTGCAATAAGTATCTGTAAGTTGAAAAAATAAATAAATGGATTCACCCAATAAACTGTCTTCTGTTTCCTTGTCTCATCCTACATTTTTGCATATACCAAATTTCATGTGAAACTGCACTAGGAGGTAACATGCATAATATCCCTCCATTTGATTTTCACTTCCACAAAAGTTAATGCCCACTCATACTCACCAACCTAAACCCCATACACAAATAGTTTCAGGGGATATTTCTGTTTCAGTTAGCCTTTGTTATATAAGAGACCACCTTAAAACTTCATGGTTGAAAATAGAAACTATTATCATACTTGTGTAGGTTGGCATTCTGGTAATCTCATGTTCTTATCTAGGGTCATCTGACTTTCCTGGAGTTTGAGGATTCAAATTAGCCTCACTCACATGTCTGGTAATTGATGATAGGTGTTAGCTGGGAGAAGGAGCTCTAGTGGCAGTGCCTAAGGCATCTGACGGCTAACCAGAAGGTTGCAGTTGAAACCCACCAGCCACTCTTCGGAATGAAGACAGGGCAATCTACTTTTGTAAAGATTCCCTGCCTCAGAAACCCAATGAGAGTCACTGTGAGTCAGAATCAACACAATGGCAGTGGGTATGGTTTGTTTGGGGTTAGCTGGGAAGCCTCAATTGGGCTTTTTCACAGCATGGTGGTCTCAGAGTTCCAATAGGATGAAATTGGAAGCCTAGGCCTATGTGGCCTAGACTCCAAAATATACAAGATCACTTTTGCCATATTCTACTGGTGGAGTGTTTCTCTTTATATGTGATAGGGCCTTTATGAACTTGAGTTTATAATTCTGCCAAAAATTATTGGTTGAGCTATAGTCTGCCCTGTGATTGGTCTATTTTATGTACCTTTTGGGGATTAGTGAACATACTATGCAAATGGGGTGTGTAAAACCAACCAATAGAATTAAGTAACTCATGAGGATTGGTTAGTTTGTGGTCCTGCTGGGAAAGCCACGTTGTAGTTAAGGAGCTTGCTTATACAAACAACCAAACTTACAGAGATTTAGAGAGAAGCAATGAGAAAAAGGAGGAGGAGGAGGGAAGAGGGTCAAGAGCTGTAATACTGGAGATGGTATGAGTTGGGGGCAGCAGTATGAGTAGTGGGAACCATGGGACTGGTAGATGGCAATTAAAATACAAGTTTATGTT
This sequence comes from Orycteropus afer afer, assembly GCF_000298275.1. NCBI lineage: Eukaryota > Metazoa > Chordata > Mammalia > Tubulidentata > Orycteropodidae > Orycteropus > Orycteropus afer. The sequence continues at coordinate 5,368,439 of NW_006921627.1, read as the reverse complement.
TAAAGTGATGGAAAAATTTGGAAACTGGTGATAGTTGCACAGGATGAATATAATGTCACTCAATTGTACATGTAAAAAAATGTTGAAATGGCAAATATTTTGTTAAATATATTTGTACCACAAGAAAAAAAAATCATGTCATTTGGGGAAAAAAAAAGGAAGGGGGTACCAGGTTTGCTGGTCTGGTAGAGCCTGGTGAAACCACTGAGACTATGGCCCCTAGCTGCCCTTCAGGTCTGGAATTGAACCCACACCTGTGGCTTCTAGCCAAACAAAAGACAGGCATATGAGTTGAACAATTACCTGAGGTAGATACACTCCTTGGAGAGAACAATCTTGTGAGAAAGAAGGGCTATTTATGCACAGGGGGCAGGAATGCATTGAGGGATGGACACAGGGAAGAGGTAACTATCGCGAGGAAGTGGGAGGGGAGCTGTTGCATTGGGGTAAATTGTAGTAAATGTCATGAGACATGTGAACCGCTGTATGGAAAGTGAATTTGTTCTGTAAACTTTCACCCAAATCACAATAAAAATAAAGTGAAATAAAATAAAAAATAAAAATATAATAATGGTTTGCTTTAGAATTGCTAATAGAACAATGAGGTCCTGATAAACTTTCAATATATGCACAAACTCCTGAAAGCTTTAATGATCCCTAATATTTCCTGTTGTTCTTTCAAGTTATACTTACCTATTATTTTAAACTCAGGAGCTCTGATAGCATAGTGCTTAAGGCATTTGACTGCTAACCAGAAGGCTGGTGGTTCAAACCCACCAGCCACTCCTCGGAAGGAAGATTGAGCAATCTACTTCCGTAGTGATACCTCCTCGGAAACCCAAGGAGGGGTCACTATGAGTCGGAGCCGATTCGACAGCATGTAACAACAACAACATTATTTTAAACTCTCTCTCTAATGGAATATTAAAGTCAGAGAGTAATGGGTCTCAATCTTTTTAGTCTGCCTCAATACTCCTGAGAAATCTGTAGCAGTTGCTTACTCTAGCAATGAGTCTATAAGAGAAGGGTGGTGAATCAAGCTTTGGTGGGGATGGAAAAAGCTTCTCCAGTCTCATTCACCTCAGTTTCTGATGCTCCTATCAGGGAGGGTAGGTGAGCTCCCTCCACCCTATGCTACACCTTTGTCCACCCATTTGAGAACCACTATTGTAATGTTCCAAAATTTGTATTTTATCAGCTTTCTTTATGTAAGCATTCTGCACATGAGATGTTAAATTGACTGTCACAATTCTATTTGGATCTCTGAACAGAACAAATGAGTATAGCTATTGTTTAAATTTTTTTTTAATTCCCTAAAAATAATTCTTCAGGAAAAAAAAAATCATATTAGAGCATTATGTAATCATCTGAAATTTACTATCCTGAGTGCTGAAATGGAATTAAATGAACACCTAACTTTGGTAGTCATTTGGCTAGGCTGTGGTCTCTGAGTTTTTTTTATTATGCAATAAAATCTCACAAATTCAGATTAATGGAGGGAGGGCTAGTTTTAGATAGTGAAAAGCCAAATTTACTAAATATTTGAAAGTAATGCCATTTGAAGTGCAGATTTTAGCAACAGTTTGCAAACCTTTTGGTCTCAGGGCCAAAAAGCACTTTATGTGGCTTTTACATATTGATATGTATCACATTAAAAAATAAAATTAAGAGATATTTAAAGTACTTATTTATTCATTTCTAAATAAAATATTAAAGCCATTACTTGTTAATATAGCACATTTTTTATGAATAATAACTATATTTTCCAAACATTTAATGAGAAGAGTGGCATTGGTTTACATTTTTTGAAAGTATCTTTAATGTTTGGCTTAGTAGGATGGAATTGGATTCTCATATCTTCATCTGCATTCAATCTGTTGCAATATGTTGTTTTGGTTGAAATATATGAAGACAATTAAGCATCACAGATATGTTGTTGGAAAAAGTATGTTACTAGCCTTTTCAGACAGCTATAGTTTCTTAAATGATAGCACTGTGAAATTAAAAAGCATATGAATTGATTTTTCTACTCTGTTATATTAATTTGGAAGTCATCTTTGTCCTTAAGTGGGTTTTTTACCCATTCATGATTTTGAAGCATCATGCATTGGTCATTTGGAAAATAGGAGTTCACTGAGTTATGTAGATCATCCCAATACTGATGCATACAGTATTTAAAAATATATTCGAGTTATATGGAAAGTGAACTTGCTCTGTAAATCTTCATCCAAATCACAATAATAAAAAAATAATAACAAAAAAAGGAAAAAAATATATATATTTGAAAATACCAATCTCATCAAAAACTCCATTGTGGTAACAAATAGTTTTTATTTTCAGCAACTAAGTTTTGAGGTGGTTTGTTACAAAACAAAGGCTAACTGAAACAAATATCCCCTGAAAGAATTTGTGTATGATATTTAATTGAAACTCAGGTTGTATTCAAGTTCTAGGCCACCAGGTCATTGTAAAAGAGACTTTTTTATTTTTGTCTTTAAGAATCTTAACCTTCTTGATACCGCCTCGGCAACCCAAGGAGGGGTCGCTATGTGTCCGGCCCTACTGACGGCACATAACAACAATAACAACAACCTTCTTGATAGAAGTGTGTAAATTACACCATCCACATAAAAGTATGTGCTAAAGTGCTCCTGTGATCCATTCCATGCTTATGAATCACATTTCCGCAACATTTTTCATGAAAACAAAGTAGTTGAGCAAGCTTAAACTGGGAGTATGCAGAACTACTGCGTTCTAACCACAAACATCACACTACCAGCACCAGGATGTAGTGGGTTGCTGCCCTCCGCTGGAGACCTGTTACAGAAGAAAACCTACATTTCCCGGCGATCTCTGCGAGGCAGTGCGGTGGCGTGTCTCCGTGAGTCGTTTTCTTACTGGTGTGCAGTCCAAAGGGCTGTGTAACCTCGTGGACGATTGGATGGATTTGTAGACACTCAGTGGCGCCGCAACACTCTCTCATTTAACTTTTGTTTTTCAGTTGGCTTCTCTGACTCCCAGCCTTGGTGTGGCGTGAGTATGGGCTTTCGGGTTTCGAGTGGAAGGGGTTAGGGCCTTGAGAAGAAAACTTGGTCAGGGAGAAAAAACTGCAGAAGCAATGCGGAAGTGAGGGATGTGAGCTTGAAATACGGGAGTTGTTAAGGGACTGGGGACCAGAAGAGAAGTTAGAATCTGCAGAGAAGACTTCGGTGTTGCCGGGGACTGGGGAGCTATAGCAATGTAGGAGTCAACAACGGGATAAAATGAGAAAAGCAGTACAGGATTTGGACGTCCCAGAGCTGGCTTCCGATATTCCCTAACCTCATGCAAATCTAAGCCTCAGTTTTCTAATTAAAAAAAAAAAAAAAAAAACTCACTAACATCAAGTGGATTCTGACTTTACAGAAGTAGATTGCCCAGTCTTCCTTATGTAGAGTAGCTGGTGGATTTGAACCGCCAATCTTCTGGTTAGCAGTCAAGTGCCTTAGGCACTAAGCCAGCAGAGCTCCTTTAAAAAAAAAAAAAAAAAAATCTCAGAGTTGTGGAGACAAATAAAGTATATGCCAACGTGCTACACAAATGTGAATTGTAAGTAGACAAGCTATAAAAGAATTCACCTAAACGAGGATATCATAGAGATGGAGGAATAGAAACTAGCTAAAACCCATTCATTTGCCTATAAAACAAGGGCATTGAGCTTGGCCCATTGTAAGATAGAATGATGAGTGAGTCCGTTTTTGTCTGCAGAAATATACATTATAACAGGAGAAATGATAGCAACAAAGAACTCTAATGTGTTAACTTAGATAATTATATATTCAGTTAGATCTTTTTGGATGATGGAGAGACTCGGGAAAAAGATGAAGGAGGTGGTATTTAAGAGGAGCTTTGTTCCAGCTGAAAGTAACCTAAACAAAGGCATGGATGCAAGAAACATATGTAGAAACAAAAAGTACCTTCAGGAGTGTGGGGGGAAGAAAGCAGGAGAGATAGGTTTGGACCTTGAATAGAAAGCCATGAATTCTAAGCTTTGATGTAATGCCTTAGACTATGAGGAGCCAGTGATGAATTTTATGAAGATGATCCAGGGGATATATGGGGTGAATAGAACAGTTAAGCTATTGTAGAGGTCTAGATAAGAAGTATTGAGATCCTGAATTAACATGGTCATTGCAAGGATAGAATATACAGGATTTTCATATGATTGGTTTGGAGGGTCAAGAGAGGGAGTAATCAAATGTTGATTTTAAATTTTCAAGTCCAGATTGCTCAGAAGATGGAGAATTAGTAACTAAAGTAGGAAAGTCAAAGGAGCATGTTTGGGTGGAAAAAAATGATGTGATTAAATTTGGCAAATGTTAGATATAAGGAGCTTAAAAAAAATCGTGCGTTACTTGAGTGATTTTTTTTTTTTCAAGTTAGACATTTAAAGCTTCAATGGGACATAGAGGTGAAAATGGCTAGTATGTCGTTGGAAATTGAAATCAAAAGATTAAAAGAGATGGCATTTTCCCATTTAACAAGTAGTTGTTGAATAGTTACTCTGTGCTGAGTAGTGTTTTAGGTGATAGAGGGAAACATAAAAGCCATGGGAATAATGATGTTCCCAAAGAAATGGGTAGAGGAGGTGGTAAAGAAAGTTGAAGACAGAACCTTTTAAGCAAGGGAGTAAATTTTTCACTAATAATAATGGCCTGTGTTTATTGATTGAGTGATTATGTGTCAGACACAGTGCTCAGCCCTTGTACTCATTATTTCATTTGATCCTTACAATAATCTATGGCATACATTATATACTATTATTCTCCCCCATTTTCTAATAAGCAACTGAAGTTGAGAGAGGTTAAATAATTTGCCAGAGTTCACACAGCTAGTAAGGGACAGAGCTTTAACTCAGACCCAGGTCTGTTTGATTTCAGAAGCCACTCTCTCAGCCCCAAAGCAATACTTTTTAAAGAAAGTATTCAACACTCAAAGCATACAGATCAAGGAATGACTTGCTGAATGAAGGACAGTGGGAAATGAAAAGAGCAGTTTGAATTTTTTTATTTGGGTGTCTGCTGGCCAAGAAGAGCAAACTCAGTTCAGATGTTAGAGTGGAAGCTAGACTGTTAGGGGTAAGGAAACTAAAGAAGATGTGAGTGTAGACAACTTTTTGTAGATGTGCATTAGTCATAGGAAGGAGGAGTGAGGACAGTCAGTTGAGGAAAATAGAGCACACAGCTTGTTATAAGACTCTTTTCAAGTTCCCAGTTACTCTTAACCATTTTTTTTGTTGTTTTTAGGTACCATTGAGTCAGTTGTAACTTATAGCAACCCCATGTGACAGAGTAAAACTGCTCCATAGAGTTTCCTAGGCTGTGATTTCCACAGAAGCAGATTGCCAGGTTTTTCTGCCACATAGCCACTGGGTAGAGTCAAGTTGCCAACCTTTCAGTTAGCAACCAAGGGCTTAACCATTGCACCACCAGGGCTTCTTTAAATAGTTTTAGAATGGTAGGATTTATTTTTTAAGATGTCACCCATAGCAGGAGTGCATGGGAGGGAAGGACAGAGGGAAGAGGTAACTACGGGGAAGAGGTGGGAAGAGAACTGTTACATTGTGGGGAATTTCAGTCAATGTCATGAAACGAAATATGTATGAACTGTTGTATGGAAAATAAATTGGCTCCGTAAACTTTAACCCAAATCACAATGAAAATAATAAAAAAAAGAAAGATGTCACCCATAATTCTGTCATACCAACCCTGTAACCTTCTTTTTTTTTTTAATTGTGATTTAGGTGAAAGTGTAGAAGGCAAATTCATTTTCCAGACAACAGATGATACACATTTTATGTCATGACATTGATTGCAATTCCCATAATGTAACAGCTCTCTTCCTCGCTCTGATTACATTTTCCCTGTATCCTTTCCTGTGCATCCCTGCCCTCTGAGCTATCTCCCTGTGCAAATACTGCCCTTCTGATCCCCCATGGCTTATTCTGAGAAGTGTAGCTACCTGGTATAGGTGTTCACCTTATATGTTCCAATGTCTGGCTGTAATCTGCGGGAGTGAGTTCAATTCCAGGCCCAAAGGATGACTAGGGGCCATCGTCTTAGGGTTCGGGGGTCTCACCAAGCACTATCAGACTGGTAAACCTGGTCTTTTTTATGATTTTGAGATTTGTTCCACATTTTTCTCCCACTTTATCCGGGAACTCCTGTACTGATCCCTTTCTGAGTGGTTGACAGTGTAGCTAGGAACCACCTAGTTCTGGTCTCAGGGTTATGTAGGTTGAGGTTTGCATGGTCCACTAGTTCCTTGAACTCATTGTTTCTGTGAATCTTTGATTTTCTTCATTCTTCTTTGCTCTGGATGAGGACAGACCAATGTTGCATCTTAGATGGCTGCTCGCAAGCTTTTAAGACCCTAGTCACTACTCATCAAAGTAGGATGTAGAACAAAGTTTTGTGTAGTATGTTATGTCAACGGAACTTGATGTCCCCTGTGACCATGGTCGCAAGCCTGTGGGCCCAGTAACTAACTCCCTTAAGGTGTTTGACTGTGGCTAAGAAGTTATCATAACTTTGCCATGTTAACTCTATTATATATGGACATTCTAATAGTACATAAAATATGTATGTAAAAATATCATCTGCCAAACTTACATATGATCATGGGTATGTTCCCTTTTGCCTACACATACCTGATCATTCACCCTGTCTACTTATGTATACCCATAGATTAATGTTTGTTATTACTGATAACACAGTATTGTGTATGTGAAAGTATTTACCTTTGTTGTCTATACCTCTTCTACACCTCTCCATGTCTTCCTTTTCTTTGGTGCCAATAACCATTTTTATTTTCTAGGTTCTTTTTGACAAGAGGCAATTTGAAGAAGCTTTGTGTAAAAAAGGTGAGTTTGAAGGAGAGTAGTAATCGTTTTAAAGGAGAGAATTAGGGAGGGCACTCCAGAAAAAGAGATGGTGTATTTGAAGGGTTGGCTATGGGAAAAAGCAAATAAATAGGAGAATCAGAAACAAATTTCCTAGCTAGATTGGATAGACTGATCAGTGGAAATAAAGGCTACTTAAATAATAGTCTTTCAAATTCATACTGAGGATTTTAAAAAAATTTTTTTTCCTGGTAAATATTTATTGAATACCTACTATGAACTGGGAGCTCTGGTAGTATAGTACCTAAGGCATTTGACTGATAACCAGAAGCCTGGAGGTTCAAACCCACCAGCCACTCCTCAGAAGGAAGATTGGGCAATCTACTTCCATAGAGATACCACCTTGGAAACTCAAGGAGGGGTCGCTATGAGTCGGATCCGACTCAACAGCAGTGAGTTTGGTGTGTTTTTTTTTTATTTTTTTGACTATGAGCTAGGCACTTTAGGCGCTGAGGATACAGCAATGAACACAATAGATAAAAATCCCTGCATTTAGTGAGTTTCCACATTCCAGTCCAAGGAAAGACAATAAATAAATAAATAAATAAATTGTTGTTGTTGTTATGTGCCGTCGAGTCAAACCTGACTCATAGCGACCCCTCCTTGGGTTTCCGAGGCAGTATCACTACGGAAGTAGGATTGCCCAACCTTCCTTCCGAGGAGTGGCTGGTGGGTTTGAACCGCCAGCCGTCTGGTTAGCAGGCAAGTGTCTTAGCCACTATGCTACCAGAGCTCCCAATAAATAAATAGTAAACCAAAAAACCAAACTCATTGCCATCAAGTCAGTCCAACTCATAGCAACTCCTGTGGGATTTCCAAAGCTGTAAATCTTTATGGAAGTAGATTGTCTCATCTTCCTCCCGTGGAGCAGCTGGTGGGTTTGAACCACCAACCTTGTGGTTAGCAGCCTTACCCACTACGCCACCAGATGGTGATAAGTGTTATGGAAAAAAGTAAAACAGAGAAGGTAGATAAGGGAATGCCAGAGGGTCAGGGAAGACTTCACCAGAAGATGAACATTGGAGTCTTGAAGGAGGAAAGGGAGGAAGCACATAATAAATGGGGAAAGAGTGTTATGGGCAAACATAACTGCAAATATACTGGCCCTGAAGTATATCTGGTATGTTTGAGGAATAGCAAGGAAGTCAGTGTTTTTGGAGCAGTGAGCAAGGGAGACAGTAGAAATGACAGAGGTAATCGGGTGGCTAGATCACCTAGGACCTTGTAGGCCAATGTAAATGCCGACTCTGAGCATCCACCAAACCAAACCCACAGCTGTCATGCTGATTCCATATCATAGTGACCCTGTTGGATAGAGTAGTTCTGTGCTACAGAATTTTCAAGACCATAATCTTTATGGAAGCAGACTGCCACATCTTTTTCCCATGGAGCAGTTAGTCAGTTCAAACCACCAATCCTCAGCTCAGCTGCTCAATTACTAGCCAAGCGCTTAACCACTGTGCCACCAGCACTCTTATCTCTGAGCACAAGAATTTCATATTTTGATTTATAGAGACTCACTTTATCTGTTGTGTTGAGAATAGACTGTAAAAGCTCTGGTTAAGCACTTGGAGGGGGATCTATGCAGGAGATCCTGGATAGAGTGGGAGGACAACGTGGAACAAAACTCAAAATCATTTAAAAAAAAGGGGGGGGGACCAGGTTTGCTGGTCTGATAGAGCCTGGTGGAACCACTGAGACTGTGGCCCCTAGCTGCCCTTCAGGTCTGGAATTGAACCCACACCTGTGGCTTCCAGGCAAATGAGGTGAACATTTACCTGAGGTAGATACACTCCTTGGAGAGAACAATCATGGGAGAAAGAGGGCTGTTTATGCATGGGGAGATAGCTCAGGGGGCAGGAGTGCATGGAGGGATGGACACAGGGAAGAGGTAACTATCGGGAGGAAGTGGGAGGGGAGCTGTTGCATTGTGGTAAATTGTGGTCAATGTCTTGAGACAAAGTGTATGTGAACTGCTGTATGGAAAGTGAATTTGCTGTGTAAATTTTCATCCAAATCACAATTAAAAGAGAAAAAAAAAAAGCTTACAAGCAGGCATCCAAAAAAAAGAGCTCTGGTTAAGGTTGGAAGCAGGGAGACCAGCTAAAAAGGTTATAGTCACTGGGCAAGAGATAATAATGAATTGGACCAGGACAGGAATGGCATAGGTGATGAAAGTTGCTAGATTCTAAATATGTTGATGGTAGAGCCAACAGGATTTTCTGATTGAATGCAATGTGTAAGACAGAGAGGAGTACAAGTTTCTCTAACCAATTTTTTTTTGTCCTGAGCAACTGGCCAGATAGAATTTGCAATTACTGGAATGTAGATATCTGAGAGAAGAGCAGGTTTTGGTGATGGACATATGTATCAGAAGCTCAGTTTTGAACTTGTCAAGCTTGAGAGACCTATTAGACATCCAAATAGAGATAATAAGTAGTCAGTCGGATTTATGAGTCTGTGGTGGAGTCTAGAGTCAAAGTTGGAATTATACATTTGAAAAACTTTAATGTATACATTGGGAGCTCTGGTAGTATAGTGCCTACGGCACTTGACTGCTAACCAGAAGGCTGGCGGTTCAAACCCACAAGCCACTCCTTGGAAGGAAGGTTAGGCAGTCTACTTCCATAGTGATACCACCTTGGAAACCCAAGGAGGGGTCACTATGAGTCAAGTCTGACTCAACAGCACATAACAATTACAATAGTGTGTACATGGTATTTAAAACCATAAGACTGTATGAGCTCACCAAAGCAGTGGTATAGATAAAGATGAGGAAGAACTAGCTAGATAGAAAAGTAATAACCAGTGAGGAAGGAAGAAAAGCAGGAGCATGTAGTATCTTGGAAGCCAAATGAAAGATTTAAGGAGGAAGGATGGAGAGTCAGTAGAGGGTGCTGAGCAAAATAATAATAATAATAATAATATATGGAGTTAACAGTGGTGATTATCTCTTTTTAGTCTTTTCACAAATTCTTTCCCGAAAGACTGAAGATTGTTAGATATTTACCAAGTAGATGAACACAAGAACAGAACATCTCTTAACTTGCTCAAAGTCAGAATGGTTTGAAAAAGTATGCTTGATAAGAAACCTTTTACCAAAGCTAATAAATTCCCCCCTTCCTCATAACATGGTATTCCTTCCCCAACTATGAGATTTGTCTTCCTGAAAATTTAAATGATAAGATTGTTCAAAGTAAAAGAATTAAAGATTTCATGTTAATCAGTTGGCAAGGAGATTGTGAATGAACCTTTTAATGTTTGAAAGTATTTTTTTTTCTTTTGCTAAGATAAAACCATGAAGATAGCACACCAATAAGGAGTGACAAGATGGATCAACCCTTAAAACTATTGCCCTGAGAAGAGAGCTGTTGCATCATGGGAAATTGCAGTCTATGTCATTAACTAACTAACTGCTGTGGAGTCAGATCTAACTCATAGCGACCCCTCCTTAGGTTTCCTAGGTGGTATCACTATGGAAGTAGATTGCCCAACCTTCCTTCCAAGGAGTGGCTAGTGGGTTTGAACCGCCAGCTTTCTGGTTAGCAGTATGTCAACTGCTGTATGGAAAATGAATTTGCTCCATAAACTTTCACCCAAATCACAATTTTAAAAAATAAATAATAATAATAATTGCCCTGAGATGATTTAAACCTTAAACCAAAAATATCTCCTGAAGTCTTAAAACCAAACAGTAGTTTAGCTTAACTGGTAAAAAAAAAAAAAAAAAAGGTCTGCCTTGGAAGATATGAATAGACACTTCACCAAGGAAGATATTCAGGTCGCCAACAAACATATGAAGAAATGCTTACGATTATTAGCCATTGTTGTTGTTGTTATGTATGGTTGAATCGGACCTGACTCATAGCGAGCCCTCCTTGGGTTTCCGAGGCAGTATCACTATGGAAGTAGATTGCCCAACCTTCCTTCCTAAGAGTGGCTGGTGGGTTTGAACCACCAGCCTTCTGGTTAGCAGTCAAGTGCCTTAGGCAGTATGCTACCAGAGCTCCCCATTAGAGAGATACAAATCAAAACAACAATGACATCTTGCCCCAGCACTAATAACAAAGTGCAACACGACAGAAAATAATAACAAATGCTGGCGAGGATGTGGAGAGATTGGGACTCTCATACACTGTTGGTGGGACTGTAAAATGGTACAACCACTGTGGAAAGCAATATGGCAATTCCTTAAAAAGTTGGAATTTGAAATACAGTTTGACCCAGCCATTCCATTACTAGGTATATATCCTAAAGAAGTGAGAGCCATGGCAAGAACAGACATATGCACACCTATGTTCATTGCAGCACTATTTACAATAGCAAAAAATGGAAACAACCTAAGTGTTCATCAACCGAGGAATGGATAACCAAACTATGGTACATACACACAATGGAATACTATGCAACCCTAAAGAATGACATAGAATCTGCAAAAACCACATAATGTGGATGAACTTGGAGGACTTTATGCTGAGTGAAATAAGTCAATCACAGAAGGACAAATATTGTATTAGTCTGTTATTATAAAAGTTAAGGAAAGGTTTATATATGGAAGGAAATTTTCTTTGTTGGTTACCAGGGGTGGGAGGGGAGGGGAGGGAACACTGTTAGATAGGTAGAGATAAGTATTGATTTGGGTGAAGAGAAGGACAATGTACCAAGTGTGAATGATCAACATGGTGGCATTGAGGAAGAGGAGGACGTAGAGAGGTACCTGGGAGGTACAGACAACAAAGATCAACCCCTTTGCACATATAGTACTGCATTGGCAGTGAAGGCAAACTTGGGTATATGGGTGGATAGATCGGTGGACAGGCTGAACTATTAGGTGTATGTCTATGCAGGGGGGAGTGTACCAAGACCATGTATAGGGTTGGCAGACAATGGTTCTACAAGTGTATTTGTATGTTCTGTAAGAATTCCCAGGTGTATACTGTCAAGGGACAAGGTTGTAGTCTCTTCTTGATCACAGCCAGCTACCCAGAGGGAGTGAGTAGTTGAAACTGTGGGCTCAGGACCATAGTCACAGGGGACATCAAGCTCAATTGGCATAACACACT
>NW_006921627.1:5348987-5356001 GCF_000298275.1 Orycteropus afer afer | reverse complement strand
GGAGCTCTGGTGGTGTAGTGCCTAAGGCATCTGACTGCTAACCAGAAGGCTGGTGGTTTGAACCCACCAGCCACTCCCTGGAAGGAAGGTTGGGCAATCTACTTCTGTAGTGATACCGCCTCAGAAACCCAAGGAGGGATCCCTCTGAGTCAGACTTGACTCGATGGCAGGGGGGTTTTGTGGGTATGCACAGGGCCATAGCTCAGGGGGCAGGAGTGCATGGAGGGAAGGACACAGGGAAGAAGTAACTATGGGGAGGAAGTGGGAGGGAAGCTGTTGCATTGTGGGAAATTGTAGTCAATGTCATGAGACAAAGTGTATGTGAACTGCTATATGGAAAGTGAATTCGCTTGTGAACCTTCACTCAAATCACAATTAAAAAAGAATGGTTGCACAACTCAAAAGAATGTAATCAATGCACTTGTAGAAATGGTTGAACTGATACATGTTTTGCTGTGTATATTCTCAACAAGAAAATAAATAAAATTTAAAGAAAAAGAACATCAGTGGTTTTATATTTATCTTAAATTTATCATAGTGGGTAAACTAGTTGCTGTGCCCTCATGGTGCAGTGGTTTAGTGCTTGGCTGCTAACTGAAAGATAAGCAATTCCAACCCAGCCAGTGGCTCCATGGGAGAAGGACCTGGCGAAAACCTTGTGGGGAAGTTCTGTTCTGTCACATGGGATTGCTATGAGTCAAAAATCAATGTGACAGCATCTAACAACAACATTACTTACTAGAAACTTCTGAATCTCATAATTTCAAAAAAAGGACTGTAAATTTATTTTGCATTGTTCCAGTTAACATTCATACTAAGGAGGTTTTCTTCCTGGGTTTGCTTATATCCATCAAAATAATCCGTACCTTTCTGATTTTATTTAATCATCATAATGAGGAAAAATGCCTTATGAAATTTCCAAAAGCATGGAATACCAGGATTTGAAACTACTTTAAATACTACACTTTAAAACATCACATTCTTACAAGGTAGACAGATAGGATATTTGATATGGAACCAGTCTCTGTACATACATACTATAATGTTTTGTTTTGTTTTCTGTTCTTAACCCCCGTTCTGAATTTTTGTGTATTTGACAGGTGTGAAAAAGACAGGATGAACTTTACTCCGACACACACCCCTGTGGGCAGAAGGTAAGACATTTGCTTAGTTTGGAGTTGTTAAAATGAGGAACCAAAACTTATGTAGCCCTTATCCAAAGTCAGAAGAGCAGCTGGAGGGGTCTTAGAGACCTATTTCCTAAATCTTGACTTGAACTGTATTAGATATCATTTCTCTATTTGTACTGTACAGAATTTGTATTAAAAAATAGTGCAAGTTAAATGGTAGTAACTAGGATTTTGACAGTCTGAATGGGCCTAGTACCATGACAGTGGATCTGGGTTTCAGAGAACAAGTAGTATATAAATACCAAAAAACCAAACCCACTGCCACCCAGTCAATTCCGGCTCATAGCAACCCTACAGACAGAGTAGAACTGTCCTGCCCCACAGGGTTTCCAAGGCTATACATCTTTATGGAAGCAGATTGCCTCATCTTTCTCTCACGGAGCAGCTGGTGGGTTCAAACCTGATGATGTTTTGGTTAGCAGCTGAATGCTTTAAGCATTGCACAACCAGAGCTCCTCTTACGTACAAACATAAGGTACTTTTAATTCTCTTTCTACCATCAGCTTGCTGAGTAGCGTGTCATCTTCATCTGTCATTGCAACAACTCTTGTAAAATATCTGAAATATCTCTTCGTATTAACTTATTTCCCAGGATTGTTAAAATTGAAAATAAGAAACATAAAGTAAAATATTTCTGTCACAAGTTTTTGATGAGTGAGAAAATGTTAGTTTTCTTTCCCCCTTCATGCTAGCTACAAATACACTTTAATATCTATATATGCTCACTTATAAAAGTACAGACCATAACAACAAACAACGCAATGCACTGCCATCAAGTCGGATGTGACTCATAGCGACCCCTCCTTGGGTTTCTGAGGCAGTATCATTATGGAAGTAGATTGCCCAATCTTCCTTCTGAGGAGTGGCTGCTGGGTTTGAACTGCCAGCCTTCTGGTTTGCAGTCAGATGCCTAGGCACTACACCACCAGAGCTCCAATAACCATCGTTAACTGCAACTATAGGCTACTGGTAAACTTTCTCCACATTGCTGTTTACTTTGTTATGTTGTGAATTACATGCAGTTGACCAAACTGGACTGGTTTTCACATTAGGGTTTCTCCACTTTTGTATCATTTGCTTTCTATCTCTTTGTTTTAGCTTAAGTCTTTGGTTTGCTAAAAACAAACACAAACTTCTTGTCCAGCCTTTGATCAGAGTCTTTTGCCATTTATAACATCAGATGGTGTAGTACCTAAGGCATTTGACTGCTACCCAGAAGGCTGGCAGTTCAAACCCACCAGCTACTCTTCAGAAGAAAGATTGGGCAATCTACTTCTGTAGTGATACCGCCTCGGAAACCAAGGAGAGGTCGCATGAATGGGATCTGACTCAACGGCAGTGAGTTTGGTTTTGTTTGGTAGTCCTCCGATGTGGAATTCAAATGTCTCAGATTGTGGTTGTTAACTATTTTCTAATCCTGGTTTTTATATTTATCATTTTTTTCCTTAATAAGTTTAGTACTTACAGGTCTAGTACTAAAAATAAACTACTTCATCTTAAAAAGTTTGATCCTAAATAAATGATAGTGTCTGCTATGGATGCATCCACTTACATTTTTCCATTTTTTTTTTTTTCCATTTAATATTGTCTTTGTGGTTCATTCACATTGATGCATATATCTCTAATTCATGCCGTAAGGTGCCGCTGAGGAACTCTGGTAGTGTAGTGCCTAAGGCACTTGACTGCTAACCAGAAGGCTGATGGTTCAAACCCACCAGTCACTCCTCGGAAGGAAGGTTGGGCAATCTACATCCGTAATGATACCACCTCGGGAGTTGCTATGAGTCGGGTCTGACTCAACGGCACATAACAACAACAACAATAAGGTGCCGCTGAGTTGGTTCCAACTCATAGTGACCCTATGTACAACCGAATGGCACACTCACAGTCTTGGATCACCCTCATAATCGTTGCCATGCTTGAGCCCATTGTCACAGCCACTGTATCGATCTATGTCATTGAGAGTCTTTCCCATTTTGCTGAACCTCTGCTTTACCAAGCATGATACCCTTCTCCATGGATTGGTACCTTCTGACTACATGATGAAAATACAAGAAATGAAGTCTGGCCATTTTTGCTTCTAAGGAACATTCTGGCTGTACTTCCTCCAAGATAAATTTGTTCATTCTTCTAGCTGTCCATGGTACATTCAATATTCTTCACCAATACCACAAGTCAAATGCATCAATTCTTCATTACCCAGCTTTCACATGTATATGAGGCAGTTGAAAATACCATGGCTTGGGTCAGGTGCACCTTAGTCTTCAAAGTAACATCTTTGCTCTTATAACAATTTAAAGAGGTCTAGTTCATAGTTTCTAACAAATTTGCATAGTATTCCATTGTATGAATGTACCATAGTTTATTTATATATTATCCTATTAAATGGACATTTGGGTTATTCACTATTATTATTATAAACAATGTAATAATAAAACACCAAATATTTTCATATATGTCACCTTGTGCTTCAGTTTCTCTAGTACATGAGGAATTGCAGTTTTCCTAGATTGTGCCAATTTGCTGTCTATAATTTTACCAATTTATACTTTATAAATTTGTACTCCAATTTATATTCCACAATTTATACTCTGCTATATGTCTCAGTATTAAATTTTCTGATTTCTATTCTCTGATTTTACCTAATTTATATTTTTAGTCTCTAACATGTATTTTAAATCTAGCTTTAAGCCTTTAATACTTGGAAGGCAGTTCATAAGATTATTTACTAGCCTGTAACATCAAACTTTCAAGATTTATATCATAAGCACTTTAAAAACATAAGCCTCCTTTTTATTAAAAAACATTTATGTCTTATAAAGTTCAGACACTTAAATGAATCCATCCTTTCTCATTCCACATAGGCTAACAACTGTCTTCATTTCAAATAGTGTTTCCTCCAGGTGCAGTTGTTTCAGCAGGTGGAAGGAGGTGTCTTTGCCAGATTCAGCAGAATCAACTCCGTTGCCTTCTATTGAAGACCGTCTGGCCATCCTCTGCCCTTCTCAGGAGCTTCTGGAATATTTTCAAAAGAAGATGGCTGAGTGTGAGACAGAAAATGAGGACCTATTGAAGAAATTGGAATTATATAAAAACGCTTGTGAAGGACAGGTGAGAAATATGAGGCGTGCCTTTTTAGGATTCCGATTAAGTCTGTTCATTGAGAGTTCTAGAAGTGCCAGCTTGTACCACAAGTGGGTATTTCATAAAAAAATACTCTCTTTTATTACTTTGTGCCCCAGCCCAGCAATCCACTTTCCAGGTCCCTCCTTGGATTGTAAACCCCTCAGAGCTTTCCACCTCTAAAATCTTAAACTTTAGCAGCTCTATGTCCTTTATGTACTTCCAGTTCTTGTACCCCCTTACACTTGACTATTCCTTAACATCATTGTTACCACTTTCATAGCTCCTTGACTTTTCAGTCTTCTAAGTGTTTCCTATCAGCTTTTGACACCACGTCTTTTTCATCTAACTAAACCCCATTAGGCTTCACTGCAATAACGTTACTACCTGCACGTGACCCCTTGTTCGGTTATTCTTCTGCTCCACCCTAGTTGTGACTTAATCCAACTGTCTACCATCTGTTCTCCTAGAGCAGGGTTTCTCAATTTCAGCATTATTGACATTTGGAGCCAAATAGTTTTTGTTGTCAGGGGCTGTTCATTGTAGAATGTTGAGCAGCATCCCTGGTCTCTACCCACTAAATATCAATAGTATACCTCTCCCCAAGGAGTAACAATCAAAACATCTCCAGACATTGCCAAATGTCCCCCAAGGATGAGGTGGGGAAGAAGGAGCCAAAATTACCCCCAGTTGAGAACTACTGTCCTAGAAAGATCACAATGCATTATAGAATAAACAAATTCAGCTGTGCCCTCAGTCACTCTATAGTGGTTTTCTTACCTATCCATAGTTGGTTTCCTTGCCCATTCTCTCCTATCCCTCCATATCTGTCCCATACTTCATTCTTCTCTTCCAGCCTACAACCTCTTCTTCTTTTTTTTTTTTTAAACAATTTGAAAATACTGTTTGCAATGGGAGAAAAATGGGCAGTCTGCTTGCATAAAGATTCACAGCCTTGCAAACCCTATGGAGCAGTTCTACTCTGTCCTATAGGGTCCTATGAGTTGGAATTGACTCAGTGGCAGTGGGTTTGGTTTTTGGTTTTTATTTGTAACAGTGTAAAAAATATGAAATATTTAGGGATAAGTTAAACAGAGTTTGTGTAAGACCTATATGCTGAAAATTACAAAACATTGCTGAAAGAAATTAGAGGGCTTGTGTCAGTGGACAAATATGCCATACCACGTTCATTCATTGGAAGACTCAATGTTGTTAAAAAGTCAGTTCTTCCCTAAACTGGTCTACAAATAAAAAGCAATCTCAAACAAAATCCAGAGGTTTTCTTATAAAGATTGAAAAGCTGATTTTAAAATGTATATGAAAATTTGAAGGACATGGAACAATAAAAACAATATTTTAAATAAAATATTTGGAAGACTGATAGTACTTGCTTTTTAAGACTTATTATAAAGCTTTAGTAATAAAAGCAGTATGATCTATAACATTGGTACACACATAGATTAATGGTGTAGAATTGAAAGTCCAAAAATAGACCCAACCACAAGCTCCCCAGTGGTCTGGTGGATCTGTCTCTTGCTTCAACAACAATAGTGTTCTCGGCGGAACAGACCCGGCAACTCCCCACCTCCAGCTTCTGCCCAGCCTCCAACCTTCTCTCCAGGCGCAACCTCTCAGACCATCTTCTCAGCCATCCTGTTTCTGGGGACAGCTAACATCGTTTTTTTGTGGTTACCTCCAAATCCTCAACCAGCTATGAGCTCCCAGATCCGTCAGAACTATTCCGCCAACGTGGAGGCTGGCGTGAATCACCTGGTCAATCTGCACCTGCGGGCCTCCTACACCTACCTTTCTCTGGGCTTCCTTTTCCATCACGACGATGTGACATTGGATGGCATGGGATGCTTCTTCCACAAGCTGTCGGAGGAGAAATGCAAGGATGCTGAGATTCTCTTGAAGCTGCAAAACAAGGGTGGTGGCTGCACTCTCTTCAAGATGTGAAGAAGCTGTCCCAAAATGAATGGGGTAGAAGTGTGGATGCCATGGAAGCCGCCCTGGCTGGAGAAGAACCTGAACCAGGTTCTTCTGGATCTGTACTGTGGCTTCTACCCACATAGAAAGTCTCTGTGACTTTCTGGAGAACCATTTCCTGGATGAGGAGGTGAAGCTCATAAAGAAGATGGGCAACAACCTGACCAACCTTCACAGGATGGCCAACCCCCAGGCAGGCCTGGGCGAGTACCTCTTCGAGAGACTCACCCTCAAGCATGACGCCTAGGTGCCTCTGAAGCCCAGCGAGCTGGGAAGGCCCTACACCTGAACTTCTTCCTTGGCCACAAGGCCACATCTAAACTACCCTGAAGCCCCTTTTGCAAGCATGGACCAAATAAATGGAAACAATTAAGCTTCTTTTTGCAGCAAAAAAAAAATAGACCCAACCATTTATGGTCAATTAATTTTTGACAAAGGTGACAATATAGTTCAATGAGGAAAGAATAGCCTTTTCAACAATGTGCTGGAACAATTAAATCTTTTTTTTTTTTTTTTCCAATTGTGTTTTGGGTGAAAGTTTACAGAGCAAATTCATTTTCCATATAACAGTTTGTACACATTTTATTTCATGACATTGATTGCAATCTTTTTTTTTTTTTTTTTTAGGATTTGGGTGAAGATTTACAGAGTAAATTCACTTTTCATACAGCAGTTCACATATACTTTGTCTCATGTCATTGACCAAAATTTA
>NW_006921627.1:5280701-5326849 GCF_000298275.1 Orycteropus afer afer | reverse complement strand
TTTGTGTTGTTGAAAAAAGGTGTTTGCAATGAATAAGTCGTTGGTCTTGCAAAATTCTACCATACGAGTTCCAGCATTATTCCTGTCACCAAGGCCAAATTTTCCAACTACCAGTGATTCTTCTTGTCTTAGTGTCATGCTTATCTTAGTTATCTAGTGCTGCTATAATAGAAATACCACAAGTGGGTGACTTTAACAAACAAATGTATTTTCTCACAGTTTAGGAGGCTAGAAGTGCAAATTCAAGGTGCTGGCTCTAGGTAATGGCTTTCGCTGTTAACTCTGGGGGAAGTCCTTGTCTCTTTTCAGCTTCTGTTTATTGGTTCCTTGGAAATCTCATGTAGCGTGTTATCTGTCTTCCCCCATCTGTACTTGCTTGCTGCTTGCTTAAAAAGAGATTGACTTAAAACACACCCTGCACTAATACTGCCTTGTTAACATAACAAAATCTTATTCTCAAATGTGATTTAAACAACTGGTATTATGGGATTTACAGCACATATTCAATCCATAACAATACTTCTCTAATCAGCCTCACTCTTTTCATTCTGGCAATACTGAAGTACTTGCACTTGCCTAACATACTGGGCTCCTCGTGGTTCTGTATTTACTACTATCTTTTCTGAGAGTTCCCAGCCTCTGCTTATTTCTCTAGCAGTCTTCTAGTCAACTTTCAAGTTTCAGCTCTTTGATGGTATTCTCTGATTTCCCAAACAGCCTTCAAAGAATTTGCTCCTGCCTCACTTTCCCCATTTTACCAAGTATACTCCTCCATTAGATAATTCTTTTATGTTAATTGTTTGCATGTCTGCCTTCCCACGAAATTCCTAAGCTCTTTGTAGAAAAGACTCATTCATATCTTTTTCATTTTTGTTTTCCAGAATGTCATAACAATACTTACTATATAGTTGTTGTTGTTATGTGCCGTCAAGTCGGACCCAACTCATAGCGACCCCTCCTTGGGTTTCCGAGGCAGTATCACTAAGGAAGTAGATTGCCCCATCTTGCTTCCGAGGAGTGGCTGGTGGTTTTGAACTGCCAGGCTTCTGGTTTGCAGTCAAGTGCCTTAGGCACTACACTACCAGAGCTCCCTATTATATAGAGAAAGCATAATAATAGTGTATGACTAAAATGAGTGAGTCATAATGGTGTGCGGGGTTCTATAATCTCTGAAAGGAAGGTATTAGAGCTTTGGTATTATATGCAACTTCACACTCATCCTGTAGCTTTTAATGGCAAGTCTATACACAGTCTTTTGCTGACATTTGACATTTGAGTTCTGTATTGGAGAAACTATGCACTTTGGAATATTTTTACATGAACTGACTCCTCCATAGCCAGTAAGAGATACCCCTGTAAAGGACTTTATCTTTTCAGCTGCCTTACTGTTTTTTTCTTTTGCAGCATAAATTAGAATGGGATTTGCAGCAGAAAGAGGAAGAGATTGCTGAATTGCAGAAAGCTCTAAGTGATATGCAAATCTGCCTTTTCCAGGAACGAGAACATGTTTTACGCCTCTACTCAGAAAATGACCGGTTGAGAATCAGGTACCTAGTAGGAGAAGGGACACAACTGGGGGGACATAATTCAATCCATAGCAATACTTTTCTAATCAGCCTTACTCTTTTCACTGTAACATTGGAGTTATAGTTCTAAATTACTCTAAACCAAAAACCAAACACGCTACCATTGAGTTGGATCTGAGTCAAAGCGACCCTTCCTTGGGTTTCTGAGGCAGTATTATTATGGAAGTAGATTGCCCAATTTCCCTTCCGAGGAACAGCTGGTAGGTTTGAACCAACAGCCTTCTGGGTAGCAGTCAGATGCCCTAGGTGCTACACCACCAGAGCGCTAGACAAGATAAATATCTCTTCAGTCACTCATTTAGGTTTTATTCCCAGGAAACAGACTCTAATGTGGAGATTTGCTTGCAGGGTAATTATTGTGGAGGTTCTCAGGAATAACTCCTATGAGCAGATACAGGCAGAGGGAGAATTAGAACTGCAGTACAGGGGTAAAAGAAGCCTTAGCCAACACCACAGGGAGCTTTGAGGCTGGAATGGCCTTTTAGAGGCAAAAGGGTTGAACTTCTATGTCCACACATTGACCTGTCATTGGATGCAGGCTGCTCCCAGGGAAGAGGTGAAAACTTGAGAGAAGGCATCACCCTTCAGCCAAGGGCAATACCTAGGAAGGACTCAGCTTCTGGGGATGGGTGTCTTGGTCCCAAAGGGAGCATCTGAGAAGTGCACCATAGCATCTTCTACAGTGTATTTCTTGCACTGCTCAGATCCACTTGCTTCTTAATGATAAATTCACCCTATCTCAAAACAGCTCTTTTGGTATTCTGGTTGATTTCATCCTGGAGAAACTTGAAAGAAGTTTCAAGAAACTTCTAGAGCTAATAAAGGTATTTAGCAAAGTTGCAGGGTATAAGGTCAAGAAACAAAAATTGGTAGGCTTTGTATACACTAGCAGTGAGAAATCCAAAATGGAAATTAGGGAAACAATTCCATTTACAATAGCATCTAAGAGAATAAGATACCTAAGAATAAATCTAACCAGGGACATGAAGAATTTAAAGAATGAAAGCTATAAAACATTGCTGAAATAGATTAAAGAAGACTTAAATAAACAGAAAGATCTTCTTTGTTTGTATGTTGGAAGACTTAATATTGTTAAGACGTCAGTACTACCTAAAGCAATCTATAGATTCAGCACAGTCCCAATTAAAATTCCAACAGCCTTCTTTACAGAAGTGGAAAAAACAATCCTCAACTTTATGTGGATTGACAAGCTGCCCTGAATAGCTAAAGAAATGCTGAAAGAAAAGAAAAAGTAGAAGGACTCACACTTCCTGATTTTAAAACGTACTATACAGCCACAGTAATCCAAATAGCCTGGTACTTCTGTAACAATAGACACATAGACCAAAGGAACAGAATTGAGAGTGCAGACACAAACCTACACTTCTTTGGTCAACTGATTTTTGGCAAGGGTGCTAAATCTGTTCAGTGGGGAAAGAAGAGTCTTCAATAAATGCTGTTGGGGAAAGTGGATCTCCAGTTGCAGAAAAATGAAACAGATCCATGCCTCACACTGTGCACAAAACAAATTCAAAATGATCTGTTGGAGTTTTCTGCGGGATTTCATGTCAGTGGGTCAAACACGCTAAGTCCTTGAATAGTGGGGCCAGATAAGGACAGAGAAGCAAACCCAAGTTTGGAATATGTCCTAGTCAAGGTAAATCACTGCCTCTGGCCTCTTCCAGGGTCCATTGTGATCAACTTGCCAGCTTATGGCTGTTGGTCTTCTTGAAGATGGTGTATCAGAGCTCAGAGATATCCTAAATTGAAGCTAAGAGATTGGGCTTTTGTACCCCCTCATTGACTAGGCATTGGATACAGTCTGTCCCTGAGGAATGAGGGACATAAACTTGGGGGAGGCAGTTCTCCTGGGCTGAAGGTAGTTCTGGAGAGAGGCTCAGGTATGTGCAATAGGCAGGCAACATTCCTGGCATTTGGGGGAATGAGACCATCAGTCCTAAAGAGGGAAGTCTGGGCAGAGCATTCCAGCATCCATTACAGGTCCCTTCTAGAACTGTCTAAGAAATTATTTCCTGGCTTCTTTCAGTACTCCTGAATACAAATACCTGATGCTTTAAAAAGGTAGAGCTAAGGTCTAGATAAATCCTATTCAATTATAATTTGAGGTCCTGTTACTTTAAAAATAAGTAAGTCAGTAGGGAGAGCTTTTAAGCAGAAAATGTTGGGTATTCTGGATACATAATTTTTACTTACTTTCTATGAGAATTGCAGGGAAGTAGAAGACAAGAAAAAGATTCAAAGTCTCTTGGCTCTTGTGGGAACAGACACTGGAGAAGTGACCTATTTTTATAAGGAGCCTCCTCACAAAGTAAGTACTCTTTGGTATAGCGTAGTGAGTATGGCTTTTATAAAGTACAGGCTAAGTTCCATAATCAGAACAACTTTGGTACTTGCTAAAGAAGATAGATGCAGATTCAGCCATAATTGTCTCAAGTTTGCCTGAGTTACCAAAGACCTTTCTGTGATTACAGACAGCATTATAATTTCATTCTTTTCTTTGAAAAGCCTTAGGAAATAGTGTTGTTTACCCCATTTTACTATTTAGAAACCTAGAGCTCAGGAGAGTGGATGTTGTGGCTGAAATAAGAGAGGAAAGTAGGAGCAGACATACTGTGGGAGCATGTTTCAGTACGTGAATTTCTTTTTTAATCTTTGTTTATACTGATTACAAAAGTAATGCATCGTCTTTATTAAAAACAAACATACAAATTTATAGAAGTGTATCATATAAAAGTAGAAGTCTCATAATCCTATACCCCAGAATAAACTATTATTAATAGTTTGTTATATATACTTTCAACCCTTTTTCCAGTCATGTGGCATTATTTATGTGTGTGTACTATTTTCATTTTTATAAACAATGCCTCAGTGAACATCTATGTACATCTATACATAACATACATACACATGTACATATACATATATATTTCTGTGTTTCTATTAGATGTTTCCTGAAAGCCTTATCGGGTGTTGCTAAATAGCCCTGCAATTTTATTTTATTTTTTTTTTAGTTTATATCACCAAGACTGGGTTTCATCCAATTTGTTACTTTTCCTATGTGACATCTCATATTTATGATAACCTTATATGAATATCTCAACTTTAACCAATTTACAACTGCCCAAAAGAAAAGATAAGAAGGGAAGGAGGGGCAGGGAAACTGGAGGGATGGAAAGGAGGGGAAAAAAACTTAAACTCACTGCTGTGGAGGCGATTCCAACTCATAGTGACCCCCTTGAGTTTCTGAAGTGGTAAATCTTTAAGGGAGTAGATTGCATACCAACCTTCTGGTTAGCAGTCATCTGCCTTAGGCACTATGCCACCAGAGCTCCTTGGAAAGGGGGAAAACACACTGCCATCAAGTCTTATTCGAATCATAGCAACCCCTCCTTGGGTTTCTGAGGCAGTATCCCTATGGAAGTAGATTGCCCAACCTTCCTTCTGAGGAGTGATTGGTGGGTTTGAACCGCCAGCCTTCTGGTTAGCAGTCAAATGCCTTATGCACTGCGCCACCAGAGTTCTTTGGAAAGGGGGAAGGTAGGGTGGAAATGGGAAGAGTGCTGATACATGGTGGGGGTAGCATCCAGTGTCACAGAGTAATTTGTATGTAAATTTTTGAATGGGAAACTAATTCTCTGTGTAAACTTTCACCTAAAACACACAAAAAATGTTTTTAACCAGTTCAGCTTCTGAATAATGTCTGAGCTGTGGGACTAAGGCTAAAAAGTAAAATACTACATTTATAGGAAGGTCACTTCTACACATTTTTTTTTTTTGCTTCTTCAGGTTACCATTCCCCAAAAGACTATCCAGACTGTAAATATACGTGATCATAGTGAATATTCAACTTTAAAAGCAGGTAACAACCATATTATTATAAATGCGCATTGATCCAGAACTCAGAATCACAATGTAAATCATTAGAATTTTTTCTCTACTGTACAGTGATAATTAATGTCCTTAACAGTGGCTCTGGTGATCTGAGATCCTTCTAAGCTCATTGAATCATCCAAATAATTAAATTTTGTTCAGTGCAATTTTAGTATTTTTTTTCCACTTTTATCATGATGAAAACATACACAACTAGACATTTGCCAGCATAACAACTATCTTAAAAATAATCTTATCTTCTAAATATTGGATGATATCTCATAACCAAAATGTTTAAATTTAGTTGCTTTTTTTATTATTCCTTGCCTGTTCTGACTAAATAGTACTTTACAGAGAAAATAAACACAACTCCGAAGGAAAATTTAACAGTTCATTCTGTAAAAAGAGATATCATTATTATCCAAGCGAAATCCTACAGAGTTCTCTTATAGAGATTCCTATTTGAAAAATTAAGCACTATAGCTGGTGTATACTTTCCTTTTCCTTCCTTTCCTTCTTTTTTAGGTAAGTGGAACCACACTCCATGCAAGGGATACTGACACCTGTGTAGCAGAAAAAAAGATGAGAAAAGTTTTTTTGACTAATTTTTGTTTTCTATTTTAGATTCTAAAATAAACAAAAGAAGACCAGCAATGAGAGAGAAGGAAGAAAGTCCTGAACAATACCAAAGATATATAGAGACACTTATCCTACAAGTAAAGAATTTGTTTTGGCAGACTAGTCCACAACCTTAGCTTTGTATAACATACCTTTAGTGTCATGAGTCTCTCCTTGCACACAGGGTGTATCTAGACATCACATGATTAAGAAAAGTGAGGTTGTTCCTAATTTTCAAGAGCTAATATTTTATTGAGACATTCGTTTTTTTTTTATGCATTCTGTTGAGACATTCTCTTTTTTTTAATGTATTCGTTTGGGGAGACTCCTTAGGTTTCATAGTCGGTTGGCTGTAATCTTTATAGAAGCCACTCACCTGACATGACCTTGTGGGTACTACTGGGGAGGTTTGAACAGGCAACTTTGGGTTACTAGCTGAATGCAGGCCGTCTGCACCACCCAGGAACCTTCAAGAGCTCATATTTTAAAACCAGTGTTCTCTGTTTGACCATTGTAGAAATGCTACTCTGAACCTTAGTTCATTTAATTTATATGCTAAGCCCTACCCAACAAAAGCACCATAAAGTAAAAATTTCTTTTGTGTTTGGCTTAAGGGATATGCAAAGGAAACTTGTCCGTGCTGATAGACTATCATTTGGTACAGTACATTTATTTAGGACATCAGGTTTTTGGTGGGTTTTTTTTTTTAATTTTTATTGTGATTTAGGTAAAAGTTAAAAGAGCAAATTAGTTTTCCGTTTGATAGTTCTCACATAAAGTGCTCCATGATACTGGTTACATTCCCTACACTATGTCAGCACTCTCCCCATTTCTGCCCTGGGTTCTGTATTTGTTTTTGTCTGAATTTTCTATCCCTTCCTGCCTTCTCATCTTTGCTTTTGGGAAAATGTTGTCCTTTTGATCTGTATAATCGATTGTTCTAAGTAACAAGTTCCTTATTGTTTATGGGCCTATTGTTTGGCTAACAGGTGGTCTCTGGGAATGGCTTCAGTTCCAGGTCAGGAAGATGTCTTAGTGCCATCGTTTTGGGAGTATCTCCAATCTCTGTTAGACCAGCAAGTCTGGTCTTTTTTGTGAATTTGATTTTTTGTTCTACATTTTTTTCCCACTGTCTGGGACCCTCTGTTGTGATCCTGATCAGAGTGGTCAGTAGTGGTAACCAGGCACCATCTAGTTCTTCTGGTCTCGGGGTCATGTAGGCTGTGGTTCCTGTGGTCCATTAGTCCTTTGGAATAATTGCTTCCTTGAGTCTTTGGTTTTCTTCATCTCTTTTGCTCCAGATGGGAAGAAATCAATAGTTGTATCTTCAATGGCCGCTTGCAAGCTTTTTTAAGATCTCAGACAGTACTCACCAAAGTAGGATACAGGACATTGTCTTTACAAACTGTGTTGTGCCAGTTAGCATAGGTGTCCCTCAGGTCTATGGTCCTTCACATTCGAACCTAGGAACATTGTCCCATGAGGTTTTTGGTTTTGTCTAAGAAGTTTCCATGACTGTGCCCCTTGTGCTCTATTGTCCATATTAGTATACATGCAGCATCTATTATGTAGACTATATATATATATATATATATATATATATATATAGTTATATACATAATATAATTATGATATAGAAATATCTACAACCCAGCTTAGATATTTCTAGTATAATAATGCTATTATAGGAGCTCTGGTAGCATAGTGCCTAAGGCACTTGACTGCTAACCAGAAGTCTGGCAGTTCAAACCCACCAGCCACTCCTTGGAAGGAAGGTTGGACAATCTACTTCCGTAGTGATACTGCCTTGGAAACCCAAGGAGGGGTCGCTATGAGTCGGGTCTGACTCGAGGGCACATAACAACAAAGCAACAATGCTATTATAATATAGCTTGTCCATATTACAGTAATTACTATATTTGCCCTTTATTTTTGCATTCCTTTCAGTATCTTCTTTTACCTTGGTCATGTGCTGACTTCCCTCATATTGTGTATTGTCTTTCCCTTCACCATTATTAACACCTATATTCTATCTAATCAGTATTATCCCTACACTACCCTTCCCATCCTTCCTAACCATCAAATAATTTTTTTTCTGTGTGTAAACTTTTTCTTGTTTTTCTTTTTAAATAGTAGTGGTTTCATACAATATTTAGGGAGCTCTGGTGGCATGGTGCCTAAGGCATTTGACTGCTTACCAGAAGGCTGGTGGTGCAAACCCACCTGCCACTCCTTGGAAGGAAGTTTGGCCAATCTCCCTCCATAGAGATACCACCTCGGAAACCCAAGGAGGGGTTGCTATGAGTTGGATCTGACTCAATAGCAGTGTTTTTTTTTTTTCATAGAGTATTTGTCCTTTCGTGATTCACTAATTTCATTTAGCATAATGTCTTCTAAATTCATCTGTATTGTGAGATGTTTTGCAGACCCATTGTTACTCTTTAGTGTTGCACAGTGTTCCATTGTGTGTATGAACCACAATTTGTTTATCCATTCATCTGTTGATGGGCTTTGTGGTGGTTACATTTGTGTGTCAACTTGGCTAGGCCTGGTTGAGTGGCTGGGCAGCTGGATGTAGTATTCCCCATGATGAGACTGGTAATCAACTCCATGGCGGGATCTATTGTGAGCAGCTGAGTATCTGCCTTTGGGTATGTGGTCTGCTTCCTGTATATAAGAAACAGCTTTGGGAATGGTCTCTAACTGATGGCTCGCTTGAGCCCTGCACATAGCCATATTGTTGTTCAGCAGCCTGCCATGCTTTGCTGACCTTAGGACTTTCAGTGGAATTGAGTTAATGGCCTGCCATATGATTTAGTAACATCAGGACTGTGCCTTTTTATTTGTCAACCTTGGGCTTGTCCATCTCAGCAGCTAGCAGCTCTCTGAGTGAAGAAAAGCCTCTAGCTCCAGTGGGCTGGGAGCAGGAGACAGAGCTGAAGCCCAAGTTTGAGGGGCTTTCATCCAGACCCCAGAGCCTGGCACTTTGAACTTGGACTTAAAGCCTCTAAACTATAAGGGAATAAACTCCTGTTTGTTCAAATACCATTTGTGGTATTTTCTGTTGGAGCGGAACAAGGTAACCAGAACAGGCACTTAGGTTGAGTACTAAAGTCTAGGTAATTATATGTCATTTGGAATTTGATTTTTCTACTGGTTGCACTGTCCTTATTAGGGGAGTCCATTGATTGAAATGACAGTTTGTTTGTTTTTTTTTAAATTGTGATTTGGGTGAAAATTTACAGAGCAAATTTACTTTCCATACAACAGTTCACATATACTTTGTCTCATGACATTGACTACAATTTATCCCAATGCAACAGTTCCCCTCCTACTTCCTCCCGACAGTTACCTCTTCCCTTTGTCCATCCCTCCATGCACTCCTGTTCCCTGAGCTGTCTCCCTGTGCATACACAGTCCTTCTTTCTCCCATGATTGATCTCTCCAAGGAGTGTTTCTACCTCAGGTAAATGTTCAACTCATATGCTTGTCTTTTGTTTGTCTGGAAGCCACAGGTGTGGGTTCAATTCCAGACCTGAAGGGCAGCTAGGGGCCATAGTCTCAGGGGTTCCACCAGGCTCTGTCAGACCAGCAAACCTGGTTCCCCCTTTTTTTCCCCCCCAAATGATTTTGAGTTTTGTTCCACATTGTTCTTCTCCTCTACCCAGAATCTCCTACATTGATCCCCCTCCAAGTGGTTGACAGTGGTAGCCAGGCACCATTTAGTTCTTCTAGTCTCATAGTCGTATAGTCTGCAGATTGCATGATGTACCAGTTGCTAGGACTAATTATTTCTATGAATCTTTGGTTTTCTTCATTCTTCTTTGCTCTAACAAGGGTCTTCCATCATTGCATTTAGATGGCTTTTTGCAAGCTTTTAAGATCCCAGTCGCTACTCGCCAAAGTAGGAGGTAGAACAATGTTTTATGTAGTATGTTATGCCAATTAGCTTGATGTCCCCTGTGACTATGGTCCCGAGCCCACAGGTTCAACTACTCGCTCCCTGTGGGTAGCTGGCTGTAACCAAGAAGTAACTACAACCTTGCCCTTTGTGAAATGACAGTTTTTACTTTTGGCCAGTATCTCTACTTAGAGTCATGACATCTAGACTCAGAAAAGTAAATTACATATTCCTATTCATTTACTCTACTTTTTTAAACTAAAAAATGAAGAAAAGAATCATTCTGTTTCTGTGCAACTAAGGAGTCTTAAAAAGGAGAGAACCCTAAAAGTTCTAAAAGGGAGATAGTGAAAAGGTGAGAATCCTCAGGTAGGGGAAAATGATTTTCTAGCTTTCTTTGTGTGGTAGGTCATGGGCTTATCATAGACAAAGAGTTGCTCTTATGTAGCCTAACGCTGTAAAATACTAAGTAGGGTGAAGTTGAGATTTTCCACTGTTTATTTTGCCACTGTGTTTGGTTTGTTTTTACGTTTTCTGGAGCAAGTCATGCTGTTAGAGGTTGCATCTGCAGGTAAGAAGTAAGTGGAAGCAGAAGTGCACCCCTCACCCTTGTTGGCCTGTCTAGGTGGAAGCACTGCAGGCGCAGCTGGAAGAACAGACCAAGCTTTCGAGAGAACAGGTTGAAGGACTCATGGAAGATAGGCGGATTTGCATTGAGGAAATACAAGTTCAACACCAGAGAAATCAGGAGAAAATCAAAGAGCTGACCAAAAAGTGAGTGTTCAAGAAAAGCTATACCTAAAATATTTTTTTATTTTTCTGAGGAGCTTAAAAGTTAACAGTCCTTATCCTGAAACCAGAAGAGTTCCAGGTGACCACTACTGACCGTTCTGATTAGGAACACAATAGATGGATCCTGATAGAATGAGATCAAAGTATGGAACAGAACTCAAATTCTTGAAAAGTCCAGACTTACTAGACTAGTTGATGCCCCAAGACTGTAGCCCTGAAATACTCTTTAAACCTTGAACCAAAACTATTCTATGAGATTATCTTTTAGCTAAATAACAGATTCATGAAATAAACAATATCATCTGTGAGTACTGTGCTTCTTCAAAAAATCTTCTGTAGGAGAGCAAACTGTGAACATTTATTCAGAAGCAAAGATGAGAAGGCAAGGAAGGGGTTAGGGAAACTAGATTACTGGAAACAGAACAAGTAGAATGGAAATGAGAAAATTGACACACTGTGAAAAATATAGCCAATGTCACTGAACAAATTGTGTAGAAATTGTTAAATGGCAACCTAATTTGCTGTGTACAGTTTCACCAAAAACACAATAAAATATTAAAATAAAATAACAGTCCTATACTTTAGCAACATAATATCATGGAACTGAAAAGGACCTTGAAAAAATTGTCTTCTTCTGACACCCTGCCTCTATGTAGGTGAGTGCCCAGGTTTTATCCAAGAATCCTGTTAATT
The DNA here is from genome assembly GCF_000298275.1 of Orycteropus afer afer. NCBI lineage: Eukaryota > Metazoa > Chordata > Mammalia > Tubulidentata > Orycteropodidae > Orycteropus > Orycteropus afer. The sequence goes on along the minus strand of NW_006921627.1, from coordinate 5,315,368 downwards.
CTCTTCTTGAACAGCTGGTGGGTATTCCACATGGTCCTGTTAACGATTTTAGTGTTTTAGCTTGATTCTAGTGCTTAAGTGCTTTTATCTGACTTAATGTAGAAGGATTTGTTTTGTTTAACCCCTCATGAATATGGGAAAATATGACCTTACATACTTGTATGGCAAAAAAAGGAAAATGTGAACACTATGATGACTGCATTTGTTTCTTACCTGCCTGCCATTCCTCATTCTGTGATCTGATTTCATCCCCACCATTTTATTAAACATGCCCTTTCTATGGCCATCACTGACTGCTTAATTTCTAAGACCAGTTCTCTCTTTCCAGTCCTTATTATAGTTAGTATCTGTCATAGTTAAGGGTGTGTGTCAACTTGTCACTCCCCATGATGAGACTTGTAATCAACTCTATGGTGGAACTACTGTGAGCAGCTGAGTAGCTGCCTTAGGGATATGGTCCGCTTCCAGTATATAAGAAGTTTTGAGAAAGGTCTCTCAGCTTTTTGGCATGCTTGGACCCTGTCCATAGCCAAGTCTTCATCTCAGTGGTCTGCCATGTTGTCTGCCAATCTTGAGACTATTTCTGGACTTGAACTAATGGCCTCCCATATTGCTTGATAATCTTGGGACTGTGCCCCTTTCACAAGGAGCTCTGGTGGCATAGTGCCTAAGGCATTTGACTGCTAACCAGAAGGCTAGCAGTTTAAACCCACCAGCCACTCTGCAGAGAGAAGACCAGGCAATCTGCTTCCATAAAGATTTACCACCTTGGAAACCCAAAAAAAAAACCAAACCAAACTCACTGCCATCGAGTCAGATCCGACTCATAGTGACCCCTTCTTGGGTTTCTGAGGCAGTATTACTACGGAAGTAGATTGCCCAATCTTCCTTCCAAGGAGGGGTGGGTTTGAACAGCAATCAAATGCCTTATGCACTGTACCACCAGAGCTCCTTGGAAACCCAAAGAGGGTTGCTATGGGTCAGAATCGACTCAATGGCAGTGAGTTTTGTTTTGTTTAGTGCCCTTTTACTTGTTGACCTTGGGTTTGTCGGCCTCAGCAGCCAGCAAGAGAGACACCTCCAGCTTCAGTGGACCAGGAGCAAGAGGCAGAGCTAAAGCCCAAGGTCAAGGAGCCTTCACTCAGTCCCTAGAGCTGGCACTTTAAACTCAGACTTCTAGCTTCCTGAACTGTAAGAGAATAAATCCATGTTTGTTGAAGCCATCCACCTGTGGTATTTCTGTTAGAGTGGCACTAGAGAACCAAGACAGTACCTTTCTGTGTTTCTGACACCACTGATTGCCCCTTCTTTTAAATAAATCTTCTTTGTTTTCTGTACCGCCAAGCTTTGTTGGCTTTTCTGCTTTTCTAGTCCTCCTCAGCCTTTCAGCTGGTTCCACTGGCCAGATCTGTGCCTGACAGACATCCTCTGTTGAATATGCTTGACCACCTCAAATGTGCCATGACTGAAACCAAATTGATCATCTCCTCCAACAAAGAGTCCCCTCCACATCTCAAACCTACTACCTCTTTCTACCATTTAATTTTGTGATGTCACCATCTACCCAGTTTCCCTTGAAATGTCAGAATCATCCTTACCTTCTCACTCTTTTATTCCCTAATTCCAGACCCTATCAAGTGGATGCCTGAGAAGCATCTCAAATCCATTCTCTGCCCTCTCATTCTTGCTACATTGGTTCAATAATCTGTTTTTTCTTTCTCTAGTCCTTTTGTCTTCTATAGTCTTTCTCACTGCTGTGAGTTGGCTCTTCCACCAAGAATTACTGATGGCTTAAAAACATTTGATAGCCCCCATTTACCTTATAATAAAATCCTGATACCTTTGCTTGAGATATTAGGAACTTCATCATCTGACAGCAAATTGACCTTTTCTGCTCAGCTCCACCTCTGTTGTATAGTTAACCTTCTGCTTCAGCCAGACAAATAATACTTACAGAGCTCTTGTTATGTGGCAGGCACCATGCTAAGGACTGTCACCCCTTCCCTGAAGATTTTCCCAGGCAGAATTAAGTTCTTTCTAGTCCACATTCCCATAATGATTAGGTGCCTCTATGATGACACCTATCCACTCTGTGGTAATTATGTCTTTGTTCCCAGGGTCTTACTAAAGCCTCTCTGCCCTACCCTGCATGCATAATAGGCACACAATACACATTGGTTAGTTACTCGATTGGTCTTTATCAAGTTGCATCTTACTGCCTTTTTCTGTATTAAACATCCTAGATTTTAAAATACTTTTTCATTTCACATATTCATCCCTTTATCATCTTCTAATTGCCTTCTCAAACTTTTCTAGTGTCTTCACCTCCATTTTAAAGTGCAGTGGTTAAAATTGGATAGGATAGAATCAGTGACCAAAAGAGGATAGAAAATGTTTTCTGGCCCTTTCAGGCTATTTTATTTACTTATTTTAGCATACTATGATATGTTTTGTGTTTTGCTAGTACTTCTCCATCTTTTCTTTTTGGCATTTTGTACTGAAACACAGCATCTTGACTTTTCATTGGATTTTCCCTGTTCTTAGGGAACCAGAATTCTAAATTCTCACAGTAAATTATAATTTTATTTCTGTCTTCCAGAATATTAATAACATCCTAATTTAGCACCATCTGCATGGTTGAGCACGTGATCTGTGCCTACCATTACGTAGGTCATCCTAAGGATATTGAATGGCATAAAATCCAAGACCATTAATGACTGCCCTTTGTGTGTCACTTTCAAACTATTTGTACATTAATGAGACCATACTTTGCCAGATTGTAACTGAGAACATAATGTAAGACAGAATGAAATAACTCATTGAAAGCAGGAGATAGCTTTGTGGTAACTGAATCAGTCTTTCTCCTTATATATACACATACACTGAATAAATATCTATATTCATCTGGTGATATTTACTCTACTTTGTGCCAGGCATTATGCTATCATTTCCCCTTTATCTCTATACTCTGTTACTCATAAAAAGAATTAAGTGGATCTGACATTACATGTTCATTGGAACACTACAGAGATTGCTTCATGGTATGTGATAATCTTGCAAGCGGCTTGATCATTTGATATAGTATTTTTCTGGGTGTTGATGTTAAATAGATGAGTTGCTAACTCCCAGGAGTATTCTCTTGAAAACAGAAACATCATTTGTCTATTTCTAAATATCAAGAAATAAACTAACAAAAACTCACTGCCATCAAGTCAGTTCTGACTCATAGAGACCCTCATTGGGTTTCCGAGGTAGTAAATCTTGATAGAAGTAGATTGCCTCATCTTCCTTCCATGGAGCAGTTGGTGGGTTTGAACCACCAATCTTTTGGTTTGCTGTCAAATACCTTATGCACTGTGCCACCAGAGGTCCTTATCAAGAAATAGCAAGAATCTATTTAGTGCCTCTGTATGTCCAGTAATTGGTATTGGCTTTGACAGTCTGTGGTAATGGTGCAAAAATAAATGAAAACTAGTGGCATAGTGCATTTGACTGCTAACCAGAAGGCTGGTGGTTCAACCCTACCAGCCACTCCTTGGAAGGGAGATTGGGCAATCTACTTCCATAATGATACTGCCTCGAAAACCCAATTAGGGGTCACTATGAGTCAGATTAGGAGCTCTGGTAGCATAGTGGCTAAAGCACTTGACTGCTAACCAGACGGCTGGCGGTTCAAACCCGCCAGCCACTCCTCGGAAGGAAGGTTGGGCAATCCTACTTCTGTAGTGATACTGCCTCGGAAACCCAAGGAGGGGTCGCTATGAGTCGGGGCCGACTCGACGGCACGTTACAACAACAACAACAACAACATGAGTCAGATTCGACTCAAAGGCAGTAACTTTGGTGCTTTTTTTGTAAGGTATATGCCTTCAGTCAGTTTAGGAAAACATACATGTTGACAGTTAAAACATGGCATATTATGGTATATAAGCAAGCATTGAATTATGTGGTACAGATTATAACTGAGAGAGTTTCAGAAAATGGATAAATTAAAATGGACTGAAGTTGTCAGGATAATTTCATAGAAGATGTTGATCTTGAAAAATGGATGGGATGAGATTTGATGTAGGGTAGTTCATCCATTGAGCATAGCACAAACAAAAGCAAAGTTGTTTTGACATTTTGTAACTTGTGTTAACCCTCAGTTAGAACACCATGGTTTAGTTCTTCATTGTAACAGTCTAGTTCCTGGGAATAGTCCATACATATGCAAGCTATGTATTTCTGTAATTCTTTTAATTACACACCTGAAATTAGCACTTAGGAAAATATCTGTGAACCAGTGTGCATGAGTAAATATATTATACTTTGTCTGGTAAAACCTGTAAGATTTGCGGTGATCAGACCAGATGTATTTGTTAAACTGCTAGTAATATTTTACAGAATTTATACAATACACAGTTTTAGAAAAACCTCTGTCTTCCCTTTGTTTGGAATAACCCTAGGTGTCAGGCATGTTGTGTTCTTCATGTTCTTTCTTTCATAGTCTCCATCACACCCAAGAACTACTCTATGAGAGCACCAAAGACTTTTTGCAACTCAAATTTGAAAACCAACATAAAGAGAAGTCATGGATGCTTGAAAAGGATTGTTTGATGTCAAAGATTAAGCAATACAGGCTGCAGTGTAAGAAGAAAGAAGATAAAACTGGAAAAGTTTGGCCAGTTGTACACCAGAGTCATCATAATCAAAATGACTATATTAAGGTAGTTTCCTTACATCTTACAGAAATTGTTTCATTTTCTGGAAGGGTTGAAAGAACTCAGAAAATTCCGAAGAATTTAAAAATTGTTGTACCAGATCCATTAATTCCAAGAAGCTTTCATAGCAGCAGCCTCAAGCAGTAGGTTTCAAAGAGTCGTAGTATTTAGGGTAGAAAATTAGACTACTGATTTATTCATTCAGGAAATACTAACAGCACTCTTGCTATGTATAGGCTAGGCTTTTAATCTACAGCAGAAATAAGTTAGACAAGGTCTGCCTTATGGAGTCTAGATTTTAATTGGACAGAAAGAATGCTCCCAGATTAGCAAATAACCTGTAAGAAAATTACAGGTTACAAAATATACAAGAAATACAAGGTATTATGTACAAGGTATATAAAGAATAAATAGGATTATATGAAGAACAGTAGTTGTTAGAAGCCAATGTTTAGGGTAGAACAGGGACACTGTTTTAAGTCTTAAGAGGTGATGTTTTTGCTGAGACCTGAAACTTGTCCTGCAGACCGAGGGGAGGAGCATTCTAGGCAGAAGAAGAGCAAGTGTAAAAGCCCTGGAGGATATTCAAGGCACAGGAAGGATGCCGATGTGGTTATAGAGGGATAAGCAAGGAGTAAGTGGGTTGAGAATAGTGCCTAAGGCATTTGACTGCTAACCAGAAGACTGGCGGTTGACACCCATCAGCCACTCCTCAGAAGGAAGATTGGGTATCTCCGTCCATAGAGATACTGCCTCAGAAACCAAGGAGGGGTCGCTGTGAGTCGGAAACAACTCGAGGGCAGTGAGTTTGGTTTTAGTTTCTTAAGTAGTTTGAGAGGTAGACAGTAGCCAATCATGGAGAGCCTTATAGGTCACGGTAAGGATTGTGTGCAAAGAAGTGGTATGATGTAATTTAGGTTTTAAAAAGATCATCCTGGACTAGGTTTACTGGTCTGATAGAGCCTGGTGAGAACCCCCGAGACTATGGCCCCTATTTAGCCTTCACGTCTGGGATTGAACTCACTAGCTTCCAGACAAACATTGATAGGCTTATAGGGTGGACATTTACATCAGGTAGATACACTCTTTAGAACGATCAATCATGGGAGAATAGAAGGGCAATATTTGCATAGGGAGATGGAATGCATAGGAAAAAAGGATACAGGGAGAAAGTGGGAAGAGAGCTATGAAATTGTGGAGAATTGCAGTCAATGTCATGAATCAAAATGTGTATGAACTGCTGTATTGAAAATGAATTTGCTCTGTAAACTTTCACCCAAATCATAAAAAAAATTTGGGGAAAAAAATCATTCTGGCTGCTCAGTGGAACACTTACAATAGGTGATGTTGTTGTTGCTGTTTCTTCCTTTTTAAAGAACTTTAGAAATGTGCCCCAAAATTTATATTGTGATATCTTACTTGGGACAAATTCTTAGCTCCATTACATGACTCCTCACAGACCCAGATATATTTGTTTTGTTTTGAAGTATTTCTGCCATGTACGTATTAGAAAGCAGGCTAAGAAGTATTCCTCAGACAAGTTTCTTGCTGTCTTACTCCTTAACTCATTTTGTATTTCTGGAAATCTTACCTTTCTTTACCTAAGTACTATTTGAATTACCTATATTGTAGAACTGATATTAATGTTTTGTGTGTGTATGTGTGTGTTTTTGCCCCCTTTTGACATGTAGACCCTGAAGGATAAATTAACACAAGAAAAAAAACTTTCCAACATGTACCAAGAGCAGTGCATTTCCCTAGAAGAAGAACTTGCCCGAATTCGAGAGGAAGAAAGTGTGAGGAGAGAGATCTTCAAGGTACAAAATTCTCTGCCACTTATGATGGAGTGGGAGGTATAGACTGCTCAGGGAAATGCCTCCCTCATCTTCATTAAATGCCTTCCCATTTTCCCATATTTAGGATCGCACTAACAAGATGGGGAAGCGTTTACAGGTGATGACAAAACGGTACGAAGCTTTGGAGAATCGACGTATCTTGGAAGTAGAAGGCTTTAAGACAGATATTAAGACTCTCCGGCAGAAACTTAAAGACTTAGAGCAAATGCTATATAAGGTAATTGCTTATTCTGACTTACCAAAAAGGGAGAAAGGCGTGGAAGTAAGGAAATATAGTCATGAAGACTATTCAGAAGAAGGAAGTGCTATTTCCCTGGCAGTAAGTACTGTACTAATGGATCAACTTTAAGCTTCACTGGAAATCAGTTTAACAATTACACACTAGAAGGGGAAAACAAAAATACACATAACTAATTAAAAGATTACTGTGGTAGTTAACTTTGTGTGTCAACTTGGCTGGACCTGGTTGAGTGGTTGGGCAGCTGAATGTAGTTATTCCCCATGGTGAGAGGGTAGTTAACTCCATGGTGGAATCTATTGGAGCAGCTGAGTAGTTGCTTTAGGGATATGGTCTGCTTCCCGTATATAAGAAACAGCTTTGGGAATGGTCTCTAGCAGATGGCACACTTGGACCCTGCATGTACCCTGGTTGTTGTTCAGCCTGCCATGCTCTGCCAACCTTGGGACTTTCAATGGACTTGAATTAATAGCCTGCCGTGTGGTTTGGTAACATCAGGACTGTGCCTTTTTACTTGTCAACCTTGGGCTTGTCAGTCTCAGCAGCCAGTAGCTGTCTGAGTGAAGAAAACCCTCTAGCTCCAGTGGGCAGGGAGCAGGAGGCAGAGCTGAAGCCCAAGGCTGAGGGGCTTTCAACCAGCCCCTAGCACCCGGCATATTGAACTCAAGACTTAATGCCTTCAAACTAAGAGAATAAACTCCTGTTTTTAAATCATCCTATTTGTGGTAGATTCCTGTCAGAATGGCACTAGGTAACCAAAACAACTACATCACTGTCCTTGCATCTGTGCTAAACTTATCAAAAATTGTCATCCTTCCCAATTCAAGAAGTAGATTAGAAGAATTATGTCTGTTTTACAAATGAGGAAAGTGAGTAATTGAGTAATAAAGTAATTTCTCCAAATCAGATTCAGCTTTATTTAGAGTCGAAGTTGCCTCAAAAGCCTTCTTAGATTTAACCAGTCATTCGCCTACCCTCAATGATCACTGTATTTCAAACAAGATTAATTAAAGAGGAGATGCTTTCTTTCCTTCTTTAGCAAATTTACCAATAACATTTTTACATTGGTTTCTCTTTTTACCCATTATTTGTTGGTTGTTGATCTGTTTCAAGGCTCTTTTACTATTGTATGGGAAAACAAAGAGCCCCATGCCTCTTCTGCTCAAATTCTGTATTTTCTTTTTAGTTAGTCACTGAGATTCAGTGATTTGAGTTCATAAAGAAGGGTTGACAGAGCTTAGTCTTTGTGACTAATTTCTCTCTCTCTGGCATATGCCATAATCACTTCTTTCTTTTTTTTTTTTAAAACTTCTAGACAACACTTAATGCCCGAACAGACCAGGACCTTGCCATTCTTTGTGAGGTCCGTGACAGCAATAGACGGGCACATAAGATACAAGGAGAACTGAAGAACCTTAAGTCCAAATTGTTTGGTTTGGAAAATGAACTTAGACTCTGTTGATGTCTGCTTTGGGAAATGGCTCCGCCTGGAAGAGTGCTGCTTCCTGAAGCCTGAGGAAAAGGTCATCTTCTCCCCCTGAAATTGTGGAAGGACATAGTATTGACCAGAGTAGTAGTATCCATTATTATGAAAACACGAGGAAGAATCATGGACCCCCAAGAAAGGTTTCTTGCTCTCTAAGTCATCCTGTTAGCCTTTTGTTGTTGTTGTTGGATTATAACTTCATTTATTTAGGTATTTTCCCACATTAGTTATCTTGCTTATGCTGACAGTTTTGTGTTTGTTTGTTTTAAAGGAGATAATGACAATAAAAATTTAGAAAGTGTTTTTCCTATGCATCTGGCTGGGTGTCTGCAGGACCGTCCTTGAGGTTACTTTTCTCCAAGGCAGAGGGACAGGCAGCAAATTACGACTTGTCCAATTTGAATAGGCAGTGATTCTGCTGCTTAAAGTTACTCAGTTATTCAGCTGTAGGACCTGAAGTACCTTTTTGGGACACCCAAGCTCATGGAATTTCACCAGAGGACACTAGAGACCCTACTCTCAAGCATAATTTGTATCTAGAAATAAAGTAAAACCTGCGAAAGCCACAATTGATGTAAGGTGGAAACCTGCCAGAGAAGGAAAACTCAAATATCTTCCACTAAGACAAGCAACAGAAAAGTGGTAAGACTGTACCATGTCAAAGGTGGAAACCTTGGGAAACCCAGAAAAAACAAGGCAGCCATGTTGAGTTCCAGTTCTCACAGATTTCAACTATATAAAGGTGTCAAGAAGGAGTAAAACTTAATCCTTGTATGAAAAGTTCAGTGTTTACCAATAACATGGTTTTTTTTTTTTAAGTATATGTATAATTTATATATATTGAATTAACTTTTTCAGTAAAATGTGTAATTGGAAATCTTCTGTTTGCATTTTTTGTAACTTCTTGTTAAAACCACATTTATATTTTGTTGACAATTCATGTATCCTAGTTTACTTGTTTCATGGTCTGTACGGTTCTCAACAGGTATAATCTTTTTCCTAAATGATTCCCTTGAAATATCTGGTATATTTGTCCTTTATGTGTATCTCTGAATATTTGCTTTAGGCAAATTGTTGGGCATTTAAGGGCAAAATAATTGTGTGTGTACTGGACAGCCTCTGGAAAGTAAGTGGTCTTAGCTTAGTATAACATCATTCTGATTTACCTAGGATGAAAGAAACAACTCATGTTTTCATATTTATTTGTATTTATGTATTTATTTCATATTCGTATTTGTGTTTCCACTTTAAGAAAAGTAGTGACTGAACTACTGAACTAGGAAATGTTACCTTTTTTAAAAGGCCTATAGTAGCATATCAGTTTTATTCATTGATAAATATGGGTAGAAACTTCCAGAAAGATCAGTCCCAGGACTTAGGGGGATTTCCATTAGTGAATGCTTCTTCCTTTTGTCTTAACACTTAGAAAATTGGCTTTTCATGACTCTTGGGGTTTTTTTTTTTTTTGATGCTAGTAAAACAAAAAGGCTTATTAAATCATAGAATTTCAGAGTAAAGAACCTTAGAGATCATGTTTATATGGCCCATTTTGTATATGACTCAGACCCACCACCATTGACTGCAAAAATCAACTGATAATGTTTCTAACACCCTGACCTCAATTCCAATGACATCTTTGCAAATCATATTTTTAAGAAAATTTTATGACGTGTATATTATATATATATATATATATATATATATCTCTCCTCTGGTGGTGTAGTGCCTTTGACTGCTAACCAGAAGGCTGGAGGTTCAAACTGACCAGCCACTCTCCTCAGAGGAAGGTTGGGCAATCTACTTCCGTAGTGATACTGCCTTGGAAACCCAAGGAGGGGTCGCTATGAGTCGGATCCAACTGGACAGCAGTGAGTTTGGTTTGGTTTTATATATATATATAAAATCCTGCAACTCAACAATAAAAAGACAAATTTAAAAATGGGCACCTTAAAAATGGGCAAAGAATCTGAATAGCCACTTCAAAGAAGATAAACAAAAGACCAATAAGCACATGAAAAGATGTTCTACATCAGTTTTTTTTTTGTTGTTGTGTGCCGTAGAGTAGGACCTGACTCATAGAGACCCCTCCTAGGGAAATGCAAATCAAAACCTCAATGAGATACTACTTCATGTCCCTTAGGATGATTATAATAAAAAAGATAGACAATAACACATTCACAAGGATATAGAAAACAAAGCCTCATATGTTGCTGGTGGAATGTAAACTGGTACAATTGCTTTGGAAAACACTTTGGTAGTTACTCAGAAATTGAACATTTACCAAATGACCTAGAGATACCATTCCTAAGTGTACACCCAAGAGATTTGAAAACTTATGTTCCCATAAAAACTTGAATAGCATCATTCTTAATAGCCAAAAATGGAAACAACCTAAATGTGCATCAACTGATGGACAAACCACATGTGATATAATCATACAATGGAGTAGTATTCAGGCATGAAAAGGAATGAAGTACTGATACATGCTGCAACATAGATCATGTAACCAAATGCAATAGGGCCCAAAAGGCCGCATATTTTATTATTCAGTTTATGTAAAATTCCCAGAAGAGGCAGATCATAAAAACAAAGTAGATTTATGGTTGCCAGGGGTAGGGGGAAGGAAGGTGTGGAGAGTGATTGCTAATGCATACAGGGATTTTTTGGGGGGTGATAAAATGTTCTAAAATCACATAGTGGTAATGACTGTGCAACCTTGTGAATAAATTAAAACCCACTGAATCATACTTTAAAAGAGTGAATTTTATGGTATGTGAACTGTATCTCAAAAAAAGAAAAAAAGCCCATGAAATGGCTTACTGGGGTATCTAACGGGGCATTCAATTATAGTTAAATTTCTGTCTTTTTACTTCAATTGATTTCCTACCAATTTTCCACAATTGACAGATTCTAGGATGTGCTTACTACCATTCTTTCTTTCATCCAGCATTTATTTATTAAGTATGTGCTTTGAATGGATTAGAATTGTGCTAGATCTTAAGCTTACAGAGAATGTTAAAATAGTCTTTATGCTTCAAAGGCTGGTGGGGAAGATAGTTGTTCTGGTTACCTAGTGCTGCTTTGACAGGAGTATACCAAAAATGGGATGGTTTGAACAAACAGTTTATTCTCTTACAGTTTGGAGGCTTTAAGTCCAAGTTCAAAGTGCCAGGCTCTAGGGGGTGGGTGAAAGCCCCTCAGTCTTGAGCTTTAGCTCTGCCTCCCGCTCCCAGCCCACTGAAGCTAGAGGCTTTTCTTCACTCAGACAGCTGCTGGCTGCTGAGGCAGCCAAGCCCAAGGTTGACAGGTAAAAAGTCACGTCCCAATGTTACCAAACCACATGACGAGCCATTAATTTAAATCCATTGTAAGTCCCAAGGTCGGCAGAGCATGGCAGGCTGCTGAACAACGACACCACTACATGCAGGGTCCAAGCATGCCATAAGCTACAGACCATTCCCAAAGCTGTTTCTTATATATGGGAAGCAGACCACATACCCAAAGCAGCTACTCAACTGCTTGTGGTAGATCCCACCATGGAGTTGATTGCCAGTCTCATCATGGGGAATAACTACCACCAGCTGCCCAGCCACTCAACCAGGCCCAGCCAAGTTGACACACAAACATAACCACCACAATAGTCATGGAAAAAACTCAATTGGGCAATGAAGTGAAGTGCAGTGGGTGCACAGAATAGAAAGTAGCAGATAAAATAAATAATCTGAATCTTAAAAGGGAATTTGGAGTTAGATAAGAGGCCGGGCATTCTAGATACAGGAAACATGTGTGAGGACATGGAAGCATGAAATGTTTGGGGTGCTGCAAGTACAGGAGACAACATTACATGTGATATAGGACATAAGAAATGGTATGAAATTTCATTAAGTACAATTATGCAAATCTGTTGAAGACTATATCAAGACCTTTTGCATCAATTGAAAACTTTTGGATTTACCTAAAAAGGGCGAGGGGAAAAAACAATAACAAACTCTAATATATTTAGTGATGTCGATTCTAGCACAAAAAATCAGAATTTGAAATTGAAACTCACTTTCTTAAAAAAAATTAGGGGTGGGAGGAAGCATCATGTAATAATAAATACATAAAATGCTTATTTCCTAGGAAATCCTTGTTTTGTAGGTCAAGATCAGTCATCAATACCAGAATTATTGCAATATCTACAGAAACTAAATTAAAGATTGGTGCAAACATCTTTTGAAAAGGTCCACTAATGCCATCTACTTTGCCTTTTCTTTTTTAACTGTTGATATTCTGGTATATTTATTTTTGGTCCATGTGGTAGTTAAATTTGTGTGTCAGCTTGGCTAGGCCTGGTTGAGTGGCTGGACAGCTGGATGCAGTATTCCCCATGATGAGACTGGTGTGGTATATTCCTATCAGAGTGGCACTAGGTAACCAGAACAGTCCATTTTCAACACAGATATTTGTTCATTGCTGTATCTCCACCTCTTAGGATGGGTCTTACATGATAAGTGCCAGATAAGTACTTATTGAGGAAATGAATTAATACAGATGTTCACATGTATATTTTATAATCCCAGTGTTATTTGAATATAAGGAGCTCTGGTGGCATAATACTTAAGGTATTTGACTGCTAACCAGAAGGTGGCTGCTCAAACCCAGCAGCTGCTCCATGGAAGGAAGATGGGGCAATCTACTTCCATAAAGATTTACTGCCTCAGAAACTCAATGGGGGTCACTTTGGGTTAGAATCAACTCAAAGGCAGTGAGTTTGGAGTTTGGTTATGTTGTTGTTGTTTCTATGTGCCGTCGAGTCGGCCCCGACTCAAAGCGACCCCTCCTTGGGTTTCTGAGGCAGTATCACTACAGAAGTAGGATTGCCCAACCTTCCTTCCGAGGAGTGGCTGGTGGGTTTGGACCGCCAGCCTTCTGGTTAGCAGTCAAGTGCCTTAGGCACTATGCTACCAGAGCTCCTAAGAACTATCTATGTGGTATCAAATTTACAACTCAAAAGATTAGGTAGGAACCTTAGAGGGCAGTCAGTTTATGTTACTGTGGGAAGAACAACTCAGAAAAGGAGAGAATGGTTGCATAACTCGAAGAATGTAATCAATGTCATTAAATTATACATGTAGAAACAGTTGAATTGGTAAATGTTTTGCTGGGCCCCTAGAGCCAGGAAACAAGGAGTGGCCTTGGGGACCTCAGGAGCAGCAAGATATCCAAGTAAAAAGGGATATCCAGATATCCCTTTCCTAGAACTAGGAAAGGGAGGGAGCAGCCAGGGACCACAGAGTGGCAGTTTCCAGGTAGGAATTAGGTAAGGGGAGCGTGCAGAGGTTTCCAACAGTTAAGGGAGACAAACTTGTCTGTCAGTTTGTCGTCCTGTGAGGCTTGTACGTTGCTCTGAGGCTTGAGGCTGTGCCACTGGTGTTTCAGATGCCATTAGAGTTGCACATGGTGCATGGTTTCAATGCAGCTTACAGACTAAGATAGATTAGGAAGAAGGAGGAGGCCATCTACTTCTCAAAAATAGGCCAAGGAAAACCTTATGAATAGGAGAGAAATACTGTCTGATACACTACTTGGCAACTTTATGAATAGCTCGGAAACATTGTCCAACACAGTGCAGGAAGACTAGCCCCTTGGATTGAAAGGCACTCAAAATAGGACTGGGAAAGAGCTGCCTCATTAGAGTAGAACCAACCTTAATGATATGGATAAAGTAAGTCGTTCAGGACCTCCATGTGCTGACATGGCACGACTCAAATTGAGGAGAAACAGCTGCAAACATCCATTAGTAATCAGAACATGGAATGTATGAAGTATGAATCTAGGAATATTGGAAGTTGTCAAATGTGAAATGGAACACATAAAGATTGATATCCTAGGCATTAGTGAGCTGAAATGGACCGGTTTTGGCCATTTTGAATCAGACAACCATATAAGCTACTATGCCAGGAATGACAAATTGAAAAGGAATGGCATGCCATTCATCATCACAAAAGATGGTTCAAGATCTGTCCTGAAATACAATGCTGTCAGTGATAGGATAATATCCATACGCCTACAAGGAAGACCAGTTAATATGACTGTTATTCAAATTTATGCACCAATCACCAAAGTCAAAGATGAGGAAACTGAAGATTTTTATCAACTTCTGCAGTCTGAAATTGACCAAACTTGCAATCAAGATGTGTTGCTTAACACTGGTGAATGGGATGCAAAAGTTGGAAACAAAGAAGAATCACCCAGTAGTTGGACAATTAAAACAAGTCCACAAGAGCCAAAATATGATCTTGAGTATATCCCTCCTGAATTGAGAGACCATTTAAAGAATAGATTTGATGTATTGAACACCAGTGACCGAAAACCAGAAGAATTGTGGGATGACATCAAGAGTATTATCCATGAAGCAAGAGGTCATTAAAAACACAAGAAAGAAAGAAAATACCAAAATGGATGTCAGAAAAGACTTTGAAACTTGCCCTTGAGTGAAGATTAGCAAATGGAAGAAATGACAAGATAAAAGAGCTGAACAGAAGATTTCAAAGAGCAGCTCAAGCAGACAAAGTCAATTACTATAATGAAATGTGCAAAGACCTGGAGTTAGAAAACCAAAAGGGAAGAACACACTCAGCATTTCTCAAGCTGAAAGAACTGAGGAAAAAATTTCAGCCTCGAGTTGTGATACTGAAAGATTCTATGGGCAAAATATTGAATGATGCAGGAAGCGTGAAAAGAAGATGGAAGATGGAAGGAATACACAGAGTCACTGTACCAAAAAGAACTGTCACTCTTCATCCATTTCAGGAGGTGGCATATGATCTAGAACCAATGGTATTGAGGGAAGAGGTCAAAGCTGCACTGAGGGAATTGGTGAGGACAAGGCTCCAGGAATTGTTGGAATACCCATTGAGAAGTTTCAACATACGGAAACCCCGCTAGAGGCACTCACTCAGTTATGCCAAGAGATGTGAAGACAGCTACCTGGCCAACTGACTGGAAGAGATCCATATTTGTACACATTCCAAAGAAAGGTGATCCCACAGAATGTGGAAATGGTCAAACAATATCATTAATATTGCATGCAAGTAAAATCTTACCGAAGATAATTAAAAAACGCTTGCAGCAGTATATTGACAGAACTTCCAGAGGTGCAGGCTAGATTCAGAAGAGGACGTGGAACGAGGGATATCATTACTGGTGTGAGATAGATCTTGACTCGAAGTAAAGAATACCAGAAAGATATTTACTTGTGTTTTATTGACTATGCAAAAGCATTTGATTGTGTGGATCAGAACAAATTGTGGATAACATTGAGAAGAATGGGAATTCCATAACACTTAATTATACTCATGAGGAACCTATACATAGACCAGGAGGCTGTTGTTCAAACAGAAAAAGGAAATACTGCATGGTTTAAAAATCAAGAAGGGAGTGTGTCAGGGTTGTATCCCTTCCCCATACTTATTCAATCTGTATACTGAGCAAATAATCTGAGAAGCTGGACTATGTGAAGAAGAGTGTGGCATCATGTTTGGAGGAAGAATCATTAACAACTTGGGATACGCTGACGACACAACTTTGCTTGCTGAAAGTGAGGATGACTTGAATCACTTACTGATGAAGATTGAAGAATACAGTCTGTAGTATGAATTACATCTCAATATAAAGAAAACAAAAATCCTCACAACTGGATCTATAAGCAGCATTATGATAAATGGAGAAAAGATTGAAATTGTCAAAGACTTCACGTTGCTTGGTTCTACAATCAACACCAATGGAAGCAGCAGTCAGGACATCAGACAATGTATAGCACTGGGCAAATTGGCTGCAAAGGACCTCTTTCAGGTGCTGAAGAGCAAAGATGTCTCTTTGAGGACTAAGATGTGCCTGACACAAGCCATGGTATTTTCAATCGCTTCATATGAATGTGAGAGCTGGGCAATGAATAAGGAAGGCCAAAGAAGAATTGATGCTTTTGAGCTGTGGTGCTGACGAAGAATACTGAAAGTACTGTGGACTGCTAAAAGAACTAACAGGTCTGTCCTAGAGGAAGTGCAGCCAGAATGTTCCTTGGAGGTGAGAATGGTCAGACTTCATCTCACGTACTTTGGTCATGTTTTCAGAAGGGACCATTCCCTGGAAAAGGCTGTCATGCTTGATAAGGTGGAGAGTCGAAGAAAGAGGGGAAGGCCCTCAACGAGGTGGATTGACACAGTGGCAGCAGCGATAGGCTCAAGGGTAGCAAGAATCATGGAGCTGGTTCAGGACTGGGTAGTGTTTCATTCTGCTGTGTATAGGGTCGCTATGAGTCAGAAATGACTTGATGGCACCTAACAACAACAACAACATTATCAACAACAAAATGAAATTTAATAATGATAAAAAAGATTAAAATTGTCTGCTTGGGGTTCTTTTATAAAAATTAGAGGGTTCTTTAGCTTTGTTCTCTATGTGCAAATAGGTATGTTCTCATTCTTGTTTCACATCAAAACAATGAAATTTTCCCCCTAGAAAAACACCTTTTAAAACTCATCTTTCACTATTGTTTTGGTTACCTCTGTGCTGCTCTAACAGGAAATAAACCACCAATGGGATGGCTTTAACAAACAAGAATTTATTCTCTTACAGTTTGGAGGCTTTAAGTCTGAGTTCAAAGGGCCATGCTCTAGGGGCTGGGTGAAAGCCCCTCAACCTTGGGCTTCAGCTTTGCCTCCTACTTCTGGCCCACTGAAGCTGGAGGCTTTTCTTCACTCAGACAGCTGCTGGCTGCTGAGGCTGATAAACCCAAGGTTGACAGGTAAAAAGGCACAGTCCCAATGTTACCAAACTAATTCAAGTCCATTGAAAGTCCCCAGATCAACAGAGCATGGTAGGCTGCTGAGCAACAACTTGGCTACGTGCAGGGTTCAAGTGTGCCATAAACTAGAGACCATTATCAAAGTTGCTTCTTATATATGAGAAGCAGACCACATCCCTAAAGCAGCTACTCAGCTGCTTGTGGTAGATCTCACCTTGGAGTTGATTGCCAGTCTCATCATGGGGAATAACTACCACCAGCTGCCCAACCACTCAACCAGGCCTAGCCAAGCTGACACACAACCTTAACTACCATAACTATACATTCACTACTTAAATTCTTTATTATGTGTTAGTTATTTCCTAAAGCCTGACAATTTTGTCCTCATCTTTGGGACGGTTTTGGTTCTCTAGTTCTGCTATAAGGAGCTCTGGTGGCACAGTGCCTAAGGCATTTGACTGCTAACCAGAAGGTTGGTGGTTCAAACCCACCAGCCACTCCACAGAAGGAGGATGGGGCAATCTACTTCTGTAAAGATTTACCACTTCAGAAACCCAATGGGAGATGCTGAGTCAGAAATGAATAGATGACAGTGAGTTTGCATTTGAGCGAATGCTGCTGTAACAGACATACAACAAATGGATGGCTTTAACAAACAGGGATTTGTTCTATTACAGTTTAGGAGGCTAGAAGTCTGAGTTCAAAGTGCTGGCTCTAGGGGCTAGGTGAAGGCCCCTCAAATTTGGATTTCAGCTCTGCCTCTTGCTCCTGGCCCACTAGAACTGGAGACATTTCTTACCTCAAGCAGCTGCCAAAGGTTGACAAGTAAAATGCCACAGTCCCAAGATTAGCAAGCAATACAGCAGGCCATTAGTTCTCAAGATTGGCAGGCAACGTGGCAGGCTGCTGATGACTTGGCCAAATGCAGGATCCAGATGTGCTGAGAAGCTCAAGAACTTTCTCAAAGCATCTCCTTATACACTGGAAGCAGGGCACATCCTGAATGCAATTAATTAACTGCTCACAGCAGATTCCACCATGGAGTTGATTATATCACATTTCAATCTCACCATGGGGAATAACTGCATCCAGCTGCCCAGCCACTCAAAACCATGGACCAGACAAGTTGACACACAACTTTTAAGTACCACAGGGACTCTGTTTCACTTTGTGGTGGTTAAGTTTGTATGTCAACTTGGCTGGGCCTGGTTGAGTGGCTGGGCAGCTGAATGTAGTTTACCCCATGGTGAGATTGGTAATTAACCTCCATGGTGGAATCTATTGGAACAGCTGAGTAGATGATTTGGGTATGTGGTTTGCTTCATGTATATAAGAAACAGCTTTGGGAATGGTCTCCAGCTTATGGCACACTTCAACCATGCATGTAGCCAAGTCGTTGTTCAGCAACCTGCCATGCTCTGCCAATCTTGGGACTTCTAATGGACTTGAATTAACGGCCTGCCATGTGGTGACATAGTGCCTAAGGCATTTAACTGCTAACCAGAAGGCTAGCACTTCAAACCCACCAGCCGCTCCTCAGACGGAAGACTGGGCAATCTACTTCCGTAGTTATACTGCCTCAGAAACCCAAGGAAGGGTCGCTATGAGTTGGATCTAACTCGATGGCTTTGAGTTTAATTTTTTTTTTTTTTTTTTGGTGTGGTTTGGTAATATCAAGACTGTGCCTTATTACTTGTCAATCTAGGACTTGTCAGCCTTAGTAGCCAGCTGCTGAGTAAAAAAAAGCTCCAGCTTCAGTGGGCTGGGAGCAGGAGGCAGAGCTGAGGCCCAAGGTTGAGGGGCCTTCACCTAGCCCCTAGAGCCTGGCACTTTGAACTCGGACTTAAAGCCTCCAAATTGTAAGAGAACAAACTCCTATTTCTTCAAGCCATCCCATTTGTGGTATTTTCTTTTCAGAGTAGTACTAGGTAACCAGAACACACCTCGACTCAGTATGACCAGATTCCTCTCAGGTTCATCCCTCCCCTCCTCATTATGCATTACATACAGTCTTTTATCCTCATTTCCTGTACCCTGACTTCTGGAGATTGCTGCCCTGTCCATACTTGCATTGTCATTTCCCTTGGCTTTCCCTGCTTCTTACACTTTTTTCCTTGTCCAACTTCTGTGTCTGCTGGACTTGCCTGCCCCTTGTTTCTGACTCCTTTTCCTCTGCTGGACCCATCAGTGTTGGTGTTTCCCAGGATTTTGATTTGGGCTCTCTTCACTAGTCACTCCACATCCTCTCCTAAGCTGATCTCATGCTTTTCCATAACCCCACCTACTCATGATGAGAATACTGTGGGACTTCTTTTTCTAGAGATCTTTAAAAATTGGAGTAATTTCCCTTGAAGACAGTTTGGAATTTAAGGGAAAACCTACCTGAAGGCAAAACATTCAACCTAGAAAGGCAAAATAACACTGGATCCTGAAAATGTATGGCAAAAGGTTAACAGACCTAGATGAGGAAAATAGCAGTTTACAGACTGGTTTGAAGTCTTTTAGATCACTTCCTAAATACTATTTTCCACTAAAACAAGCAATACAAAAATGGTAAGATTGCAACCTTTCAAAGGCAGAAAACTTGTGAAACCCAGAAAAGCACAGCATCCCATGGACTTCTGACTCTCACAGGTGTCACTGAATCTGAAGGTCAATTCAGAATGTGACATATCTCCTGAAAAGACCTGGGATGATAGAATGTATGCAGTCTCTGGGTTACTAACGTCTGACATATATACAACCATAATTGTGATGCAACCCACATAAAGCCTAAAGCCTATTACTTAAAAAATTTGAAGTACATACAATGATTCATAATAATGGGTGCTACTTAACGACATTAGCATTAAAACATTATTATAATTACTGTCTCAAAACTCACTGCTGTTGAGTCTGATCTGACTCATAGTAACCCTCCTAGGGTTTCTGAGGTGGTATCACTACAGAAGTAGCGCCCTGATAGCATAGTGCCTAAGGCACTTGACTGCTAACCAGAAGGCTGGTGGTTCAAACCCACCAGCCACTCCTCAGAAAGAAGATGGGACAATCTACTTCCATAGTGATACAGCCTCGGAAACCCAAGGAGGGATCACTATGAGTTGGGTCCAACTCAATGGCACATAACAACAAGAACAATATCACTACAGAAGTAGATCGCCCAATCTTCCTTCTGAGGAGTGGCTGGTGGGTTTGAACTGCCAGCCTTCTGGTTAGCAGGACAATGCCTTAGGCACTGTGCCACCAGAGTTTCCATTATTACTATAGTATTATTTTAAACATGTTTTAGTGTATCTGGAAGTGTTTCTTTAATGTTTTTTATACATAGACATGTACACTATATTTCATATATTCTATATACTAAGACAAACAGTTGATTAACTGATGTTAGATACAAACCATACCTAATGGTTCTGACATATGTACAAACTCAACTTAAAGTCAGATTTAGGAAAGGAACTTGTTTGTAATCTGGGGACTGCCTGTACAAGCTTTCAGCAATCTCTCATTGACCTGTATTGTCAGGACTTTTAAAGATGAGATGCTTGTGATTCTGGTTGAAGATCAGAGTCATTGTCAAAGCAGAATTTGTTAGACGCTCCAAATCAGTTGCCATTGGGTTGATTCTGACTCATGGCAACTCCTCCATGTGTGTCAGGGCAGAACTGTGCACCACAGAGTTTTCAATGGCTACTTTTTTTTTTTAAGTAGATTGTCAGGGCTTTCTTTTGAGAAGCCTCTGGGTGGACTTGAATATCCAAAATTTTGGTTAGTAGCTGAGCATATTGACCATTTATACCACCCCAAGATGCCTTGGAAACTCCAGAGCAATATGAAAAGTTAGGAAGAACTCAGCACTTCACTTTCTCCAAAAATCTTTTGTTTATGCCAAATACCTGCCTGACCACCCTCCACTACCACCACATCTGTGCTATGTGTGTGCCGAAAGTGAAGGGACAGGGAAACAAAAGGGAAACAAAACCAAACCTCACCTTATTACATGACTATTTAGTTCCTCCTATTGCTTTTGTTCCCTGATCACTACCTTGGCTCATCCCCTTTCTGTGCAAATTAGCCAGATGAGAATGTTCTGTTTCAACTGGGTCTTGAAAACTGTCTTTAAATCAGACTCCTTCACTCAGCACCTTTGTGTTTACCTAGGCATGAGACAGGAGCCCCAACCATTGTTGAGAGGGTCAGAAATTATTTATGTCCTCACCCTAACCCCTTCCTGATCCTTACAAGCTCAACAATCATGAGACTTGCTGCCTGCAGAGGGCGTTGAGAGTAGAAGAGCAATGTTACTCTTTAATTTTCCCTCTCCAGGGCCAAGTTAAATTCCAGAGAACCACATACAGTGGGGATTTTTGTTTTCTTTCTTCCATCCCCAGTCCGGGTGGCGGCAGAGCTCAAAGAGTAGTCTGTTCTGGGGAAAAAACTGGCGTCTGCTTCTCTCCCAAACCAACCCTGATCAAATCCCAAGCAGCCGGTCCATAGATAACATGGCTAAGAAACCTGAAACCAGCAGCTCTGACTCTCATCAGTGCCCAGCATCACCGTCTGGAAACTGAGACATGCTGTTGAGATGCCACAGTGATTGAGTGTTAAGTGGCATGGCTGGGGTTCTCCTCACCAGAGTTTATAGCCTGGACCTATGAACCTAAACAAAGAAGGTTTTCAGAACGTCTGTCTGGAACTTAAGTACTTGAGCTGTCTTGTGGCACTCTGCACATGTACAGAGCTTTAGGATCATTGTTCTTCCCTAGCAAAGCTATAAGGAAGTTAATACACTCATGTGGTCCACTTGCTTTGGTTGCTTATAGTATTCCCAACAGGTGAGTGGATTCAATTGTATTTGAGGCAAAAGAACATCTATAGTCTATTTCTGCTTAATTAGGGGGCCAGAACCAGTTGCTATCTATATGATTCTGACTCACAGAGATCCAATGTGTATCAGAGTAGAACTGTACTCCACAGGATTTTCAATGGCTGATATTTTCAGAAGTAGATTGCCAGGCCTTTCTTCAGAGGTTCTACGGGGTGGACTGAAACCTCCAGCTTTTCAGTTAGCAGCCAACACTATTAATCATTTGCACCACCCAGGAATTCCTTAGAGAACCAAAAACCAAAACCAAACCTATTGTCATTGAGTTGATTCTGACTTACAGCAACCCCCATAGGGTTTCCAAATCTGTAAATTTTTATGGAAGCAGACTGCCTCATCTGTCTCCCATGGAGCAGCTGGTAGGTTCAAACTGCCAACCTTTTGGTTAGCAGCCAAATGCTTTATTAGTTAGGAGAAGGTATCCTTAAATGAATAAGCCCTGAGGAAGATCATTAAGTACTTGGCTGCTGCTTTGGCCATCTAGTGCTGCTCTAATAGAAAATGCCACAAATGGGTGGTCTTAAACAGGAGTTTATTCTCTTACAGTTTAGGAGGCTTGAAGTCCAAATCCAAAGTGCCAAACTCTAGGGGCTAGGTGAAGGCCCCTTAACCTTGGGCTTCAGCTCTGCCTCTCCCTCCCAGCTTACTGGAGCTGAAGGTGTCTCTTAACTCAGGCAGCTTCTGGCTGCTGAGGCTGACAAACCAAAGGGTGACAAATAAAATGGCACGGTCCCAAGATTACCAAACAACATGGTAAGCCATAGTTCAAGTGCAGAAACAGTCTCAAGATCAGCAAGAAACATGGCAGGCTTCTGACTGAAGACTCGGCTACATGCAGAGTCCAAGCATGCCAAAAAGCTGCAGAAACCTTTCTCAAAGCTGTCTTCTTACATACTAGAAGCAGACCACATCCCTAAGGCAGCTACTCCGCTGCTTCAATAGATTCCACCATGGAGTTGATTATCATGGGGAATAACTACATCCAGCCACCCAGCCACTCAACCAGGCCCAGCCAAGTTGATATATAACCTTAACTACCATAGCTTCTAGCCAAAAGGTCAGTGGTTCAAACCCACCAGCCACTCCACAGGAGAAAAGACATGGTGATCTGCTCCTTTAAAGATCACAGTTAGGAAACCCTATGGGGTGGTTCTGTTCCATCATATAGAATCACTGTAAGTTGGAATTGACTTGCTGGCACACAACAACAACAATCCTAAATGAGTGGGCTTTACAGGAGGCAGTGCCTCATATAAATGGAGACTAAGAACTTCTTTCATTGTTACAGAGTGTTTATTGAATGACTTTTGGACTAGGAGCTATAGAAAGAATATAGATTATTGAAGGTAGAAAAGATGTGGTCTTTGACCAACCCTGTTTAAGATTGTTCCCAACAGATGAGTGGATTCAACTGTATTTGAGAAGCCATGAAGTCAGGAGGAGGAGATGCATATGAAAGAGTTTCTTTCTCCAGGATGAAGGAATTATTGTTGTTAAGCACCTTTGAGTTGCTCCATAGCGACCCCATGTACAATGGAACAAAACACTGACCAGTTCAGTGCCATCATCACAACACTCACTATACTTGAGCCCATCATTGCAGCCACTGTGTCAATCCACTTTGTTGAGGGTCTTCCTGTTTGTTGCTTATCTTCTACTTCACCAAGCATGATATCCTTCTCCAGGGAATGGTCCTTTCTGACAACATGACCAAAGAAGCTAAGATAAAGCCTGGCCATTCTCACTTCCAAGGAGCACTCTGACTGCACTTCTACCAAGACAGATTTGTTTATTCTTCTGGCAGTCCATGGTATTTTCAGTGTTCTTCACCAACACCACAATTCAAAGACATCAATTAAAAAAAAAAAAAAACCTCTAGAAAATCCAACTTCTCAGAAGACTGGTGTGGTAGTTAAAGTTATATGTCAGCTTGCTTGGGCCTGGTTGAGTGCCTAGGCAGTTGGTGGTAGTTATTCCCCATGATGAGACTGGCAATCCACTCCATGGTGGGATCTACCATGAGCAGCTGAGTAGTTGCCTTAGAGATTATGGATCATAATGTGGTCTCCTTCCTGTACATAAGGAGAAGCCTGTGGGAACAGTCTCCAGCTTATGGCATGCTTGAACCCTGCATGTAGCCATGTTGTTGTTCAGGAGCCTGCCATGCTCTGAGGAGCTTGGGACTTTCAATGGACTTGAATTAATGGCCTGCCGTGTGGTTTGGTAATATTGGGACTGTGCCATTTTATTTGTCGACTTTGGGCTTGTTAGCCGCAGCAGCCAATAGCTGTCTCTAGACATGCCTCTAGCTTCAGTGGACCGGGAACAGGAGGCAGAGCTGAAACCCATGGTTGAGGGGCTTTCACACAGCCCCTAGAGTCCAGCACTTGGAACTTGGACTTCTAGCCTCCCGAACTGTAAGAGAATAAACTTCTGTTTGTTCAAGCCATCCCATTTGTGGTATATTCCTGTCAGAGCAGCACTAGGTAACCAGAACACCTGGAGACCTACAGTTTATTTTGAAAACACTGAGAACACCCTCAGTGCTGCAGAAGGTGGTGCCAGAGAGCTAAGGCATGCAAGAAAGCTGCCTCTGAGTTCACCACTGTGCAGCCTTCCAAAGAGGAGTGTGTGCGCAACTGGATGAGGACCAAATCTGTGGGATGGGTCCTTGGGAGAAGAGAAGGAAGCATTAAGAAGAGCTCGCTCAGAATTGTGCCCACTACCCTGGAGCTGTGGCAAGCCACAAAGCTTTTAGACAGTAAACATGTATCTTGACTTGGAAGTGGGGAAGAAGCATCTCAGAGCTGTGGATCATTATGCCTTAGCTTTTGCTACAAAGCCCCTCACCATTATCTGTAGTAGCACGTTGTGTGATGCAGACAGGAGAGAATGTCTTTCTGGAGAAGAATAAGTGAATGTCTTTCTAGTGGAATTTAGTGGTCAGAGAGACAGGGGGTAAAGCTTCAAGGAAAGCTCATATAGCTTTTGTTTCAGCATCAACTAAAGGGCAACCAAGAGTTCTGTTCATCCTGTCTCCTTGTGGGTTTTCCAGCAACAAAGCAAATCTGAGTGGAGGGAAATAATTGGTTACTCAGTCAAAATGCCTGAACAAGTCAAAGTTAATTTTTTGACTTGGATAATTGTCGCTTGATTTGCTGGGAAATTCTTTTCCCTGGGGGAAGAAGGCAGGAGGTAAGCTTGTAATAACTTTGGGGCATTCACTGCAGGCTGGGCAGGGAAGCAAGACCCAATAATTGATGCCAAACTTAGAGCTTCATCATATATGATTCTCTCTTGGGTTGCTAGGTTTTGCTGGGACTGTATCAACAACTCATTTTTTTGGTTGGGACTGAGATGAAGTTATAAGCCCTCAGTATATGAATTGCCTGGAATCTTTTCTAGGTGATGAGCTTGTTTTTGACCCTTTAGCATAACACCTCTGCCTTCTCTTCATCTTATTCAGTTCCTTTGATGCTCAACTATGCAAGCTTGCATGTATGTGGTAAATATTCATTTATTTCCCAATCTAGTATGCAAAATTATTTAGGACCACAGATGGGGAAACTAAGTCTTGGGGCTTTGCTAGAGTTTATACCACTCTTTCCATCATCCAGACAGAGGAGCCCTACTGCATTAGAAATCAAGAGAGGTGTTGTTGTTGTTATGTGCCGTCGAGTCGTACCCGACTCACAGGGACTTCTCCTTGGGTTTCTGAGGCGGTATCACTACAGAAGTAGATTGACCAACCTTTCTTCCGAGGAGTGGCTGGTGAGTTTGAACCACCAGCCTTCTGGTTAGCAGTCAAGTGCCTTAGGCACCAAGAAGTATTCAGTGAAGCTTTCCACCCTTTCTTGGGATTGGCTTTCATAGTAGCAAACTCTGAAGAGAGATTTGTAAAAGATAGACTAAAGGAAGGAATGGGTAGGAAAAGATCTCATTAGTAAAGAGCAGAGCCAGCAGCATTTATGAGGGTAGGGAGGGAGAGGATGAGAAAAGTTATCATGTGGCTCTGTGCGTTATGCATGTGCTGAGAGTGAGCTCAGAGTTTCCAGAGTGAATATATTTCTCCAGGGGAATTTACAGGGAACATGTATAGAGGAAGGGGAAAAAAAAGAAGAAAAAGCACTGGATCTAAAGTTAGAGAGCTTGATCAATTGGCATAACATACTACACAAAAACGTTCTACATCCGACTTTGGTGAGTAGTGACTGGTGTCTTAAAAGCTTGCAAGTGGTTATCTAGATGCAAAGATGGGTATCTCCTCATCCACAGCAAAGAAGAATGAAGAAAACCAAAGACACATTGAAACAATCAGTCCAAGAGAGTACTAGACCATGTGATCCTCAGCCTATACGACCATGAGACCAGAAGAACTAGATGGTGCCCAGCTACCCTGTCAACCACTTGGAGAAGGATTGGTACAGGAGATCCTAGATAGAGTGGGAGAACAATGTGGAATAAAACTCAAAATCATAAAAAAAAAAAAAGACCAGGTCTCATAGAACCTGGTGAGACCTCTGAGACTATGGCCCCTAGTTATCCTTCAGGTTTGGAACTGAACTCACTCCTGTGGCTTCCAGCCAAACAATAGACAGGCATATGGAGTGAATATTTACATCAGGTAGATACACTCCTTGGAGCGATAAATCGTGGGAGAACAGAAGGGCAGTGTTTGCACAGGGAGATAGCTTAGGGGACAGGAGTGCATAGGTGGGAAGGACACACGGAAGAGGTAACTATGGGGAGGAAGTGGGCAGAAAGCTATTACATTTTGGGGAATTGCAGTCAATGTCATGAAACAAATGTTTATGAACTGCTGTTTGGAAAATGAATTTGCTCTGTAAACTTTCATTCAAATCACAATAAAGAGGAAAAAGAAATAAAGTTAGAGAGCTTGAGTGAGTGTCCCAGCTATGAAATGTATGGATCACATGACCTTGAGCAAGTTATTTAACATCAATGAGCTCATTTCCTTATCTATAAAATGGAATCAATGAAAGCAACAACTGTGGGTAAGAATGGTTTACAAGAGATGAAGGAGGAAAAACAAATAAATGCTTGCCAAGATGACATGGCACTTGGGAGCATGTCTTTGTATAGTTCCAAATACTGTTCTCTTCATCCCACTAGGAATTCTCTCAAAGTAAAGGGAACTCAGTCCTCCTGTGTCCCAGTCCAAGATGCTGGCTTAGTAATGGCACGGAAACCCTCACTGATTTGTCATCATAATTTCCACTACCAAGATCTCTCATGAAATATATTTGAAGAACAGGGAAGTTCTTGGAGTAAAAGAGAAATGGGAAAGGGAGGGCCTGTGTGGGAATAAGGAATATGGAAGAACTGGAGGAGATTTCTGGGTACAATTGAAGGAGGAGGAGGGGCCTGAAGATCTACTTCTAGTTCTGACTCCATCACTTATGGTCATATAAACTTGATATAGGTCACCTTAACGAAACTGACCCACCAGCCACTCCTCAGAAGGAAGGTTGGGCAATCTACTTCCGTAGTGATACTGCCTCGGAAACCCAAGAGGGGTCGCTATGAGTCAGATCTGACTCCACAGCACATAACAACAACAACAATGAAATTGAGGCTTGCAAATGTTGTCTGTAAATAGAGGAGAATATTTTCCCTGCTATTTTCAAATGATTGTGAGAAACAAAACACATGTGATGTAGATATGAAAATGCCCTGTAAGCTCAAAGGTGCTGTGCTGATAATGTAGAGGTCAGGTCTTAGGAAATAAAAAAGATAACACTGGAGAACATAGGAGTTACTTAGTATACTTTAACATCTCTATAGAGTAGAATAAGGAGCTCTGGTGGCATAGTGCCTAAGGCATTTGAGTGCTAACCAGAAGATTGGTGGTTCAAACCCACCAGCCATTCTGGGGAAGGATGATGGGGCAATCTACTCCATAAAGATTTACTGCCTTGGAAACCCAATGGGGGTCGCAATGAGTTGGAATTGACTCAATGGCAGTAAATTTGGTTTTGTTTTTATAGAATAGAATAAGATTTGTTTTGGATACAGAAGTTCTTCTACCTCACCTAGAGACTATTGGACACATTTCCCTTCTGAGTTTTCTATAAACCATAATTCTCTGGTCCCTATGATGACACCTTGGCCTATTTTTAGAAATTTAGATTGACTTCTGTCATGGATTGAATTTTGTCCCCCCAAAATGTATTGTAATTCCTCATCTCTATGCCTGTGGTTACAATCCCATTCGGGAATGGGATGCCTTTGTTATGTTAGGATTGTTATGTTAGGATAATGAGGCAGGATTACTGTAGGGTTTATTTGAAATCAATCTCCTTTGAGATATAAAAAAGTTTTAAAAAGCAAGCTAAAAAGCAGAGATGGAGGAAGAAAAGGAGCTCTGGTGGTGTAGTGCCTCAGGCATTTGACTGCTAACCAGAAGGCTGGAGGTTCAAACCCACTAGCCACTCCTCTGAAGGATGGTTGGGCAATCTACTTCTGTAGTGATACTGCCTCGGAAACCCAAGGAGGGGTCACTATGAGTCAGATCCCACTTGATGACAGCAATTGGGGGGGGGGAGAAAAATTCCAAGCCTCATGAAGACTGCCCAGGAGGAGCAGAAGCTCAAAAAAGACAAGGACTTTCCTCTAGAGCCTCCAGAGAGAGAAAGCCTTCCTCTAGAATCAGCACCTTGGATTCAGACTTGTAGCTTCCTGAACTGTGAGAAAATAAAATTGTTTGTTAAAGCCACCTCTTATGCATTTATGCTATAGCCGCACTAGACAACAAAGACAGCCTCCTTTACTAAGAGTCTGTAATTTGGGAGAAGAACTTTTGTTGTTTGACCTGCCCTGATTCTGACATCCTGGTTAAGCCAAAGACCAGAGCCTGTCCCATCAGTATTACAAGTGACACAATGGAAATTATTTTTTCTTTCAGGCACAGTCTGTACAACGTGACCCTTGCTCATTCTGGATCAGGTGCCAGCACTGAAGTGGGAGGGTGATGAAGCAGTGAAATCAACAGAAGAACCAGTGAGTATCCAGTTCAATTAACATGACAATTAACAGATATTGGAGAGAAAATATTATGTCACTGAATATTGCTAATACAAATACCTTAACCCACATAGGGAGCTCTGGTGGTGTAGTGCCTAAGGCATTTGACTGCTAACCAGAAGGCTGGCGGTTCAAATCCACCAGCCACTCCTCAGAAGGAAGGTTGGGCAATCTATTTCTGTAGTGATACCGTCTTGGAAACCCAAGGAGGGGTCGCTGTGAGTCGGATCCAACTCGACAGCACATAGCTCTGGATCTGAGGGAGGATGACAACTAGCTCAACTTATTGGGAAAGAAAGTCTGGATCCTTCCTGCTATGATACCATTAGGAGTCAAAAAGAGGTTTTGAGCAAACAGTCTGAAAGCAAGGTCTGAATGTGAGGGATATCTTAGTGGAAAAGAGACACCAACAGCAGGAAAGAGAACAGGAGAGGAAGAAGAAAGAAGACAGTCATAAGGATTTCCTGGCCCCCTCACCCTTTCCTGCCTTGCACTTTCTCACCATAAGGAGGGAAAGTAATGATATCTTCAAAGTATAAGAACAGAGTAACAGTGAAATGAGGAGGGCACAAAATTGAGAGGTTCAGTGTGATCTCTTTTGTCTTCTGAATTTCTTTGGAATTAACTATAAGCAAAAAACCAAAACACCAGACTCACTGCTGTCAGGTCGATTTGACTCACAGCAACCTCTCCTTGGGTTTCCGAGGCGGTATCACTATGGATGTAGATTGCCCAATCTTCCTTCTGAGAAGTGGCTGGTGGGTTTGAACTTCCAGCCTTCTGGTTAGCAGTCAAATGCCTTAGGCACTACACCACCAGAGCTCCCTTAACTATAACCAGTTGCTGTCTAACGGACTCCTAGTCGTGGCAACCTCATATATTGTAGAGTAATACTGATCCATTGGGTTTTCATGGCTATGATCTCTAGGAAGCAGATCACCAGAAAGCCTTTCTCTCCAGTGCCTCTGGGTTGGTTCTAACTACCAACCTTTTGGTTAGTAACTTAGCACCTAGTTATGCTACCAATAGCTCAGCCTTTAAAATGCCTAATATTTTTAGATTTATTTTTCTGTGAAATATCTTTTATCTTGAACTAAGCACCATGTTCCCTGTTTCTTATCTCTCCCACTTTACACATAACAGATATTTTGAGCATTTGATTGACTAAAGTGACTACATGAGTTCTTTCAGGAGGGCCAGACTTGAGGAGAGAATTTGATGGGCTGCCACCTATTTCCATGACAGAGTATTGAAAGGGACTCAGACTGACATCTGTCAGATCACCCCCAATGACAGAGACTACTTGCAGGGGCCCTGGTCATTTCACATTTGACTCAGTCTCCTTGTCTTTTGGAAAGAAAGAAGAGCATGAAAAGTACAGAAATCTGTGGCTTTGGAAATTTAAGAAGACATTTCCCAGGGGCTACTATTTGAGAAAGAAGCCCTGGTGGTGCAGTGGTTAGGTGCTTGGCTGCTGACTGAAAGACTGGCAGTTCAAACCCACCCAGTGACTCCATTGGACAAAGACTTAGAGATTGTTCTGGTAACCTACTACCACTCTGACAAGAATATACCACAAATGGGATGGCTTCAACGAACAGTTTATTCTTACAATTTGGAGGTTTTAAGTCCAAGTTCAAAGTGTCAGGCTCTAGGGGCTGGGTGAAAGCCCATCAAACTTGGGTTGCAGCTTGCCTCCTGCTCCCGGCCCTCTGAAGCTAGAGGCTTTTCTTCACTCAGACAGCTGCTGGCTGCTGAGGCTGACAAGCCCAAGGTTTACAAGTAAAAAGGCACAGTCCCAATGTTACCAAACCACACAGCAGGCCACTAATTCAAGTCCATTGAAAGTCCCAAGGTCGGCAGAGTATGGCAGGCTGCTGAACAATGACACGGCTACATGCAGTGTTCAAGCGTACCATAGGCTGGAGACCATTCCCAAAGCTGTCTCTTACACACGGGAGGCAGACCAAATACCCAAAGCAGCTAATCAGCTGCTCCAATAGGTTCCACCATGGAGTTAATTACCAGTCTCACCATGGGGAATAACTACATTCAGCTGCCCAGCCACTCCACCAGGCCCAGTCAAGTTGACACACAAACTTAACCACCACAGAGATCTTCTGCTATAAAGATTAAAAAACCAAAAACCAAACTCACTGTCATCAAGTAAATTCTGACTCATAGCAAGCCCTTTTGAGTTTCTGAAGTGGTAAATCTTTACAGAAGTAGATTGCCCAGTCTTCTTTCCACAGGGTGGCTGGGGGGTTTGAACCGCCAACCTTCTGGTTAGCAGTCAAATGCCTAAGGCACTGTGGTAGTTAAGTTTGTGTGTTAACTTGGCTGGGCCTGGTTGAATGGCTGGGCAGCTGGATGTAATTATTTCCCATGATAAGAATGGTAATTAACTCCATGGTGGAATGTATTGGAGCAGCTGAGTAGCTGCTTTAGGGATGTGGTCTGCTTCCTGTATATAAGAAGCAGCTTTGGGAATGGTCTCTAGTTTATGGCACGTTTGGACCCTGCATGTAG
Source organism: Orycteropus afer afer (assembly GCF_000298275.1). Taxonomy (NCBI): domain Eukaryota; kingdom Metazoa; phylum Chordata; class Mammalia; order Tubulidentata; family Orycteropodidae; genus Orycteropus; species Orycteropus afer. Next base: position 5,283,842 of record NW_006921627.1, on the reverse strand, counting down.
CTGAGTCATTGTTCAGCAACCTGCCATGCTCTGCCAATCTTGGGACTTTCAATGGACTTGAATTAATGGCCTGCCGTGTGTTTTGATAATATCGGGACTGTGACTTGTTACTTGTTGACCTTGGGTTTGTCAGCCTCAGCAGCCAGCAGGTAAGTGAGAAAAGCTTCCAGCTTCAGTGGGTTGGCAGCAGGAGGCAAAGCTGAAGCCCAAGGTTTAGGGGCTTTCACCCAGCCCCTAGAGCCTGACACTTTGAACTCGGACTTAAAGTGTCCAAATTCTAAGAATAAACTCTTGTTTGTGAAAGCTATCCCATTTGTGGTATAGACCTGTCAGAGCGGCACTAGGTAACCAGAACAGGCACTATGCCACCAGAGCTTCTTGCCATAAAGATTATAGCCTGGAAAACCCTATGGAGCAGTTCTATTCTATCACACACAGTTGCTATAGTTGGAATTGATTCTATGATACCAAACAACAACAAATAGAGAATTGCCCTTCAGACCTTCTGCAGAGGAACTGCAGTGAAAGTTCTAGGGATGTTCACTCAAGTGCTACCCTTATTCTCAAACATTATTGAATGCTAAATGGACTTTGTGCTACATGCTGAAGATACAAAGTCTTCACTTTTGTAGCCTAAGAGTAAAGTGGAGTAATAAGACTTACTCTCAACATGTCCGTAGTTGTACCAAAAACCAAGCCCACTGCCATTGAGTTGATTCCAACTCAGTGACCCCCATTGGTTTTCTGAGGTGGTAAGTCTTTCTGGAAATAGATTGCCTAGTCTTCCTTCATGCTTGGTAGGGTGGAGGGTTGACGAAAGAGGAGGAGGCCTTCAACGAGATGGATTGATACAGTGGCTGCAATGATGAGCTCAAGTATAGCAGGGATTGTGGGGCTGGCGCGGGATAGGGCAGTGTTTCGTTCTGCTGTGCATGGGGTCGCTATGAGTCAGAAACGACTCGACGGCACTTAACAACAACAACAACAGTCTTCCTTCTGCAGAGTGGCTGGTGGATCTGAACCGCCAACCTTATGTTAGCAGTCAAATGCCTTAGGCTCTGTGTCACTAGAGCTCCTTGTGGTTGGTACAGAGTACATTTTACTAAAGCTCTAAGGTGGAAGGAGTTGCTAAGGATTAAACTGGTCCAAGAAGGTTTCAGAGAATCTTAAATGGACCTGAAAGAAAGGGTCAAACATAACCAAGTAGAAGAGAAAATGTGTTGGAGGACAGTGAATAAACTAATTTTAGCTAGAGCATGTTTCATATGTCAGATAATGTTGGAAAAATTTTACAGAAGGCCTTGAATTCCAGATTAATAGTTTGCATTTTAATCAATAAGCACTAGGAAGCCATTAAACATTTTTGAGCAGGTGTGTATATGTATAACAAATATTTGTAAAGATCATCTAGTGGTCGTGGGGAAGATGGCTGGAGTGGAGGTAAAGAATCCTGGAGTCAGGAGGCTATATAGAAAAGGAAGAATAATTCAGCAGAGATTATTGGATTTCTAACCAAGTGTTAGCAGAGAGAAAGAGAAGCATAGCATTAATTCTGTGAATCTCTCTCTTAGAAGAGTATTTGCTTAAGATTCATTTGATTTTCAGATGTCCAGGAATATATTTGATCCTTCGCTTTCTCCATAATCCTCTGATATTTTCCATTAAGAGAACAGAAGAGAAATCCACATATTACCTACTGAATGACCTTGGGCAATTCACTCTGTAACTCTGGATCTTAATTATCCTATTTAAGTCAGATAATCAAGTTTTAAGATTCCTGGGTGCAACAAGTGGTTTGTCCTCTACTAGCCACTCCTCGGAAGGAAGGTTGGGCAATCCTACTTCCGTAGTGATACTGCCTCGGAAACCCAAGAAGGGGTCTCTATGAGTCGGGTTTGACTCCACGGCACATAACAACAACAACAACAACAACCAAAAGATCAGGAGCTCTGGTGGGGTAGTGCCTAAGGCATGTGACTGCTAACCAGAAGGATGGCAGTTCAAACTCATCAGCTACTCCTCAGAAGGAAGTTTGGGCAATCTACTTCCATAGTGATATCGCCTCAGAAACCCAAGGTTGCCATGAGTTGGATGCAACTTGATGGTAGTGGGTTTTGTTTTGTGAACCAAAAGGCCAGCACCTCAAATCCCCCAGTGACACACACCAATGGAGAAAGACTTGGTGATCAGCTTCCATAAAGATTATGGCCAAGAAACCCTTTGGAACAGTTCTACCCTGAAACCCATGGGGTCAATATTAGGGGTTGAACTGTGCTCCACTCTCCCAAAATGTGTTGTAAATCCTAACCTCTATGCCTGTGGTTAGAATCCCATTTGAGAATGTATTTTCTTTATTATGTTAATGAGACTGTTGGTTTAGGGTATGTCTTGAATCAATCTGTTTTGAGATAGAAAAGCAAAAAGGCAGCAAGCCACAGGGATGGGACGATAGGTGCCATGGCACATGATCATCATGAAATAGGAGTTCAAAAGAGACAAGGACTTCATCCAGAGCCAACAGAGAGAGAAACCCTTTCTCTAGAGCCATCACCCTGAATTTGAACTCCTTAGCCTCCTGTGAAAATAAATTTGTTTGTTAAAGCCACCCACTTGTGACATTTCTGTTATAGTAGTACTATATAATTACGAAACTCACCATGAATGGAATTGACTCGGTGCCCAACGGGTTTGCTTTTTTTGGCTTACCGATGCTTTTACCTGTCCCAAGGCAGAGAACTAGAAGGCAGAATATTTTGATCTTTGCAGCTCTAAAAAGAAGTTTCTTTCTTTCTTTTTTTCCCCAATTCTTCTACAGAAGTCCCTCAACAGCTGTTCCATCCCTGGAACAATTACTTTGCCCTGAAAAAACCATTTTGATTCTCCTGAAATCCAGATTTCTGAGTTAATGGAATTGGGTGACCCACATAGGCCATCTGCCCTTAGGTGTCCTTTTGAAACTTGAGTCTTTAAGAATTGTTTTCCTCAAAAAAAAAAAAAAGGTGAGGACCAGGTTTGCTGGTCCAATAGAGCCTGGTGGAACCACTGAACTGAGACTATGGCCCCTAGCTGCCCTTCAGGTCTAGAATTGAACCCACACCTGTGGTTTCCAGCCAAACAATGTACAGGCATGTGAGTTAAACA
>NW_006921627.1:5274869-5280021 GCF_000298275.1 Orycteropus afer afer | reverse complement strand
TCCATAGTGATACTGCCTCGGAAACCCAAGGAGGGGTTGCTATGAGTCGGGGCCGACTCCACGGCACATAACAACAACAACAACAACAAGGGATGGGAGGGAATATTGCTAGACAGGTAGAGACAAGTATTGATTTGGGTGAAGGGAGAGGCAATATACTAAAAATGAGTGACCAACACAATAACACTCAGGAAAAGAAGACACAGAGAGGTGCACAAGAGGTACAGACAACACAGATAAACCCTGTTATATATATATAATACTGTGTTATCAGTGATAACAAACATTAATCTTCAGGTACATGGTGCGTAGACAGGCTGAATACTCAGGTATGTCTAGGCAAAAGGTAATATATCCATGACCATATGTAAAGGTGACAGACAATATTTCTACGTAAGTATTTCTATATGCTGTAAGACTGTCCACATAGCTAGAACTAACAGGGGACAAAGTTATAATAACTTCTTAAGCACAGTCAACCACCCTGATGGAGCAAGCAGTTGGACCTGTGGGCTTGAGACCATGGTCAAAGGAGATATCAATTAGCATAATATCAATAGCATAACATATGACACAAAAACATTGTTCTATATCCTACTTTGGTGAGTAGCAACTGGTTAAAAGCTTGCAAGTGGCCATCTAGAGACAAAGGGTCTCTCCATATCTAGGACAAAGAAGAATGAAGAAAACCAAAGATGCTTGGAAACAATTTGTCCAAGGGACTAGTGGACCATGTGAACCTCAGCCTATATGACCATGAGAACAGAAGAACTAGATGGTGCCTGGCTACCACTATCAACCACTCAGAAAGGGATCAGTGCTGGAGATCCTGGTTAGAGTGGGAGGACAATGTGGAACTAAACTCAAAATCACAAAAAAAGACTAGGCTTACTGGTCTGATGGGAGCTCTGGTGGCGTAGTGCCTAAGGCATTTGGCTGTTAATCAGAAGTCTGGCGGTTCAAACCCACCAGCCACTCCTCAGATGGAAAGTTGGGCAATCTACTTCCATAGTGATACTGCCTTAGAAGCCCAAGGAGGAATTGCTATGAGTTGGATCCGACTTGACGGTAATGGGTTTTACTGGTCTGAAAGCGCCTGGTGAGACTCCTGAGACTACGGCCCCTAGTTACCCTTCAGGTCTGGAAGTGAACTCACTCCTGTGGCTTCCACACAAATGATAGACTGGCATATAGGGTGAACATTTACATCAGGTAGATATACTCCTTAGAACTATCAATCATGGAAGAACAGAAGGTCAATATTTGCACAGGGAGATAGCTCAGGCAGCAGGAATGCATAGGAAAGAAGTACATAGGGAAGAGGTGTTTACAGGGAGAAAGTTACATTGTGGGGCATTGCAGTCAATGTCATGAAACCAAATGTGTATGAACTATTGTATGGAAACTGAATTAGCTCTGTAAACTTTCATCCAAATTACATTTTTTTTTTTTTTAAAAGAACTGTTTTCTTAAAGTCAACTTCAAGTCAAACAACAGCCCAGTAAGCACCTTCTTGTTGTTGTTGTTGTTATATGCCGTCGAGTCAGCCCTGACTCATAGCGACCCCTCCTTGGGTTTCCGAGGCGGTATCACTACGGAAGTAGGATTGCCCAACCTTCCTTCCGAGGAGTGGTTGGTGGGTTTGAACCACCAGCCTTCTGGTTAGCAGTCAAGTGCCTTAGGCACTATGCTACCAGAGCTCCTAGTAAGCACCTTAGTGGATATCATTTTACCTTAGGCACTGGGCTCCTGTAGACAATTACTTATGTGCAGCCAGTGTTGAGGAGCAGGAATACCAGCGGTTCACTGGAAAATACATGGCATATCCATAGTGACTCTGTTTGTCCAAAGGTCTGGAACTTTTCTCATGTTTTGATGCTATTTCCTGAGAAATTAATATAACAATGACCTATATAATCAGCTTTCAGTGTACCCTCTTTGGAGTACCTTCTCAATATAGATTCCGGTTGATACTGCTCAATTCAAATCATATCTACTTACTGTAGTCTGTTACACTAACTTTTGGTGTTTCTCTAAGCATTTAGGGTTTTGACAGCCCTGAGGGTTGTATAATTTCCCTAGTGTCTCTCTGAAACAGGGTTGGGGTTGAGGTTGAGAATGAAAGGTCTTCAAATTTGATCTGAAAGAAGCAGCTACTGGTGAATATTGCTGTTGTTAGGTGCCACTGAGTCAGCTCTGACTCATAGTGACCTTATGTACAATAGAACAAAACACTGCCTGGTCCAGCGCCATCTTCATAACCCTTGCTATGCTTGAAACCCTCATTACAGCAACTGTGTCAATCCATCTCATTGAGGGTCTTCTCCTATTTTGCTGACCCTCTACTTTACAAAGCATAATAGAATTTTGTAAGACCAACAACATATTCATTGCAAATATATTTTTTCAACAACATAAATGTTGACTATACATCTGGACCTTGCCAGATGAAATAAACAGGAATCAAATCGACTATTTCTGTGGAAGAGAGCATGGAGAAGCTCAATATCGTCAGTCAGAATAAGACCAGCGACTGACTATAGAACAGACCATCAATTGCTCATATGCTAGTTTAATCTGAAGCTGAAGAAAATTAAAACAAGTCCACAAAAACCAAAATATGGACTTCTGGTAAGTTGGAGGAATAGGCAGACAAGTGACACAGACCCTCACAACAAAGAAAAGAGAAACCAATCGACAGAGATACAGAAGATAATCCTGGAGCTCTGACCTTTGAAAGGAACTATACAGAAGCAGGGAGCTCTGGTAGCATAGTGCCTAAGGCACTTGACTGCTAACCAGAAACAAAGAAAACAAAAATCATGGCCATGTCACTCCAACATAAAATCATCAATTAAATATAAACACAAAAACGTCACAATGCCTGAGAGACAACAGAGCATCACAGTTCACACAAAGAAGCAAAATAAAGCAGGAGAAACAAGGGACCAGGATACAGACCCAAAACACACCCCTGAAGAAGATGCAGCATTGGAACTCCCTGATAAGGAATTCAAAAGAATTATATTTAGGTATCTTCAATGAACTGAGAGTCAGATCAAGGAAAACACTGACAAAATTGAGGAAAACACAGAGAAAACCCTAGAACAATTTTAAAAGACAATACAAGAACAAAATGACAAAATAAATGAAAAATTAGAAATGATACAAATCTACACACAGAAATCCAGAAGATTAATACTAAATTTTCAGAAATAGATAAGACACTGAATGGGCAAAGGAGTAGAACTGAATCAATGGAAGACAGAATTAGTGAGATTGAAGGCAAATACCTCAATACTTCTTTGAAAAGGGATCATCAGAGAAAAGATCAAAATGAAATGAAGAAAGCCAAAGATTCATGAGGGATACCATCAAAAGGAATAACCTACATGTCATTGGAATTCCAGAACAGGAAGAGAAAGATAAAACCACTGAGAAAATTGTCCAAGATTTGTTGGAGGACAACTTCCCTGATATGATGAAAGATGAGAATATATCCATTCAGGAAGTCCACCGAACCCCAAACAGGATTGACCCCAAAAGAAAATCACCAAGACATATCATAATCAAACTCACCAAAACCAAAGACAAAGAAAGAATCCTGAAAGCAGTATGGGAAAAACAAAAAGTTACCTACAAGGGGCAACCAATAAGAATAAGCTTGGATTTCTCAGCAGAAACCATGTAGGTGAGAAGACAATGGGATGGTATATATAAAACCCTGAAAGATAAAAATTTCCATCCAAGAATTATGTATCCAGCAAATTTGTCCCTCAAATATGATGGTGAAATTGTGGTATTTCCAGATAAGCAGAAATTAAGGGAATTTGTTAAAACCAGACCAACCTTACAAGAGATGTTAAAGGGAGCCCTTACAGGGAAGCAACAACAGCCAACAACTGACCATTAACACAGGTGATGATATAACCCAGAAATCAACCCAACCATGGAAATATCCAAAGTAAATAAGTCTACAAGACTATAAACAGGGAAGCAGAGACATCAATTGACAAATGAGGACAACTACAAACCAAAAAGAGGGAAAAAACTGTGTTATTACACAGATTTTTTTGTGTAACATCTGTGTTCTAGGTGATAGGGAAGTCAAGACAGCTACAAGATAGAATGTACTGTTTTAAAGTTGGGAAGAAAACTATAAATCACTGGATAACCTCAAAGAAAAATGATAAACCTTCACATCAAAATAAAAAAGAGGACCAGCACAAATATTTAGCAAATACTAAAACAATAGCAACAAAGGAAGTGATAACATGATTCATAAACAAAACGAGCTCAGCAATAGAAAATTATATGGAACAAAAAAATCAACACCATGAAAAAGCATATAACAAAATGACAGCAACAAATTCGTATTTGCCAATAATTACATACCTGGCAAAGGACTTAACTCTAAGATTTATAGAAAACTCCAACACCTCAACTCCAAAGGAACTAACAATCCAATTGAAAAATGGGCAGAAGACATGAATAGACACTTCACCAAGAAGGATATTCAGGTGGCCAGCTAATACATGAAGAGATGCTCATGATCATTGGCCATCAGAGAGATACAAATCAAAACAACAATGAAATACCGTCTCACCCCACAACTGATGGCAAGGTTCAACGAGACAGAAAATAACAAATGCTGTCAGGGATGTGGAGAGATTGGGGCTCTCATTCACTGCTGGTGGGACTGTAAAGTGATACAACCACTGTGGAAAGCAGTATGGCGATTCCTTAAAAAGCTGGAATTGGAAATACCATTTGACCTAGCAATCCGATTATGAGGCATATATCGTAGAGAGGTGAGAGTCAGGACAGGAACAGATACATGCACACCCATGTTCATCATGGCTATTTACAATAGCAAAAAGATGGAAACAGCCTCAGTGGAAGAGTAGATGACCAAACTATGGTACATACACACAATGGAATGCTAGGCAGCACTAAAGAATAATGTAGAGTCTGCAAAACACCACATAAAATGGATGAACTTGGAAGACATGTTGAGTGAAATAAGTCAGTCACAGAAGGACAAATATAGTATTAGTTCATTGTTGTGGAGGGTCAAGGAAAGGTTTATATATGGATGAAAATTTTCTTTCTTGGTTGCCAGGGGTGGGAGGGGAGGGGAGAGAACATTGCA
>NW_006921627.1:5272658-5274584 GCF_000298275.1 Orycteropus afer afer | reverse complement strand
TTCCTTCCGAGGAGTGACTGGTGGGTTTGAACCGCCAGCCTTCTGGTTAGCAGTCAAGTGCCTTAGCCACTATGCTACCAGAGCTCCTATATATATATATATATATATAACCTTGAGTATATCCCAACTGAATTTAGAGACCATCTGAAGAATAGATTTTATGTGTTGAAAACTAATGACTGAAAACCAGATGAATTGTGAGATGACACTGAAGGCATAAAACATGAAAAAAAAAAAAAAAGTAATTAAAAAGAGAGGAAAGAAAGAAAAGACCAAAATGGTTATCAGGAGAGATTCTGAAACTTGCTCTTGAACAGAGAGCAGCTAAAGCAAATGGAAGAAATGATGAAGTCTTAAGAGCTGAACAGAAGGTTTCAAAGGGTGGGTCAACAAGGCAAAGCAGTATTATAATGAAATGTGCAATGACCTGAAGTTAGAAAACTAAAATGGAAGAATATGCTCAATATTTCTCAAGCTGAAAGAACTAAAGAAAAACTTCAAGCCTTGAGTGGTGTAGTGGTTAAGGCATTGGCTGCTAACCAAAAGGTTGGTGGTTTGAACCCATCAGCAGCTCTGCAGAAGAAAGATGAGGCAGTCTGTTTCTGTAAAGATTTATAGCCTTAGAAACCCAGTGGGGGTCACTATGAGTCATAATTGACTCGATGGCAGTGAGCTTGTTTTTTAATGTCAAAATATTGAATGACGCAGGAAGCATCAAAAATAGATGGAAGGAATAGAGCTACTGTACCAAAAAGAATTGGTTGATGTTCAACCATTTCAGAAGGAAGTATATGAACAAGAATCAATGGTGTTAAAGGAAGAAGTCCAAGTTGCACTGAAGGCAGGGAGAAAAACAAGGGTCTAGGAACTGAATATTCATTGAGATGTTTCAACAAGTGGACACAGTGCTGGAAGTCTTTACTTGTTTATGTCAAGAAATTTGGAAGAAAGCTAACTGGTTAAATGACTGGAAGAGATCCATATATGTGCACATTCCAAAGAAAGGTGATCCATAAGAGAAGCAACTAAAATAAAAAGAATGATATCAGAATACTATGAAGAACAGCACTCCAACAAATTTGCAAATCTAGAAGAAATGGACAGATTTCTAGAAACAGACTGCTTACCTAAACTAACACAGACTGAGGTGGAAAAGTTGAACAGATCCCTAACAAAAGAAGAAATTTAACAGGTCATCAAAAAATTACCAAAAAAAAAAAGTCCTGGCCTGACAGTTTCACTGGAGAATTCTACCAAACATTCAGAGAAGAACTGACACCAATCCTACTCAAACTATTTCAAAACGTAGAAGAGGATGGAATCCACAAAAGAAATTCATTTTATGAAGCAAGCATAACTTTGATACCAAAACCAGGCAAAGAAATCACTCAAAAGGAAAACTACAGACCAATATCTCTCATGAATGTAGATGCAAAAATCTTAAACAAAATCCTACCCAATAGGCTCTGTGGTAGTTTGGTTTGTGTGTCAACTTGGCTGGGCATAGTTGAGTAGCTGGGCAGCTGGTGGTAGTTAATCCCCACCCATGGTGGGATCTACCACAAGCAGCTGGGTCGCTGCCTTTGGGTATGTGGTCTGCTTCCTGTATATAAGGAGAAGCCTTTGGGAATGGGCTCTAGCCTTTGGCATGCTTGGACCCTGCATGTAGTCGTGTCGTTGCTCAGCAGCCTGTCATGCTCTGCCGACCTTGGGACTTACAGTGGACTTAGTAACTGACCTGCCGTGTGGATTGGTAACATTGGGACTGTGCCTTTTTATTTGTCAACCTTGGGGCTTCTCAGCCTCAGCAGCCAGCAGCTGTCTGAGTGAAGAAATGCTTCTAGCTCCAGTGGGCCGGGAGCAGGAGGCAGAGCTGGACCCCAAGGTTGAGGGGCTTTCACCCAGCCCCTAGAGCTTGGCACTTTG
>NW_006921627.1:5253503-5271833 GCF_000298275.1 Orycteropus afer afer | reverse complement strand
ATAGCCTTAATAAACAGGAGTTTATTCTTATAATTTGGAGGCTTAAAGTCCAAGTTCAAAGTGCCAGGCTCTAGGGGCTGGGTGAAAGCCCCTTCAACCTTGGGTTCTAGCTCTGCCTTCTGCTCCCAGCCCACTGAAGCTGGAGGCGTTTCTTCACTCAAACAGCTGCTGGCTGCTGAGGCTGGAAGCCCCAAAGTTGACAAGTAAAAAGGCACAGTCCCGATGTTATCAGACCACACAGCAGGCCATTAACTTAAGTGCACTGTAAGTCCCAAGGTCGGCAGAGCATGGCAGGCTGCTGAGCAATGACATGACTGCATGCAGGGTCCAAGCGTGCAAAAGGCTAGAAACCATTCTCAAAACTTCTTATATACAGGAAGCAGACCACATACCCAAAGTCAGCTACTCAGCTGCCCCCAGTAGATTCCACCATGGAGTTGATTACCAGTCTCATCATGGGGAATACTACATCCAGGTGCCCAGCCACTCAACCGGGCCTAGCCAAGTTGACATACAAACATAACCATCACAACTAGCAAAGAGATTGCTTAAAAAGAAAGAAGGAAATCAATACCATTTACAATTCTACCAAAAAATAAAATACTTGGGAATAAATCTTACCAGGGACACAAAAGACAAGTACAAAGAAAACTACAAAAGACTACTTTAAGAAACCATAAGACATCTACATAAATGGAAGAACATGCCATGCTTGAGGAGAGGAAGATTGAACATTGTGAAAATGTCAATTCTACCCAAAGCTATCTATACATTCAACGCAATCCCAGTCCAGATCCCATCAACATTCTTTAAGGATATGGAAAAACCAATCACTAACTTTATATGGAAAGGAAAGAGACTTCAGATAAGTAAAGCACTATTGAAGAAGAAGAACAAAGTAGGAAGTCTCATTGCTAGATCTCAAAAACTACTATACAGCCACAGTAGTCAAAAGTGCTGGTATTGGTACAATGACAGACCAACGGAATAGAATTGAGAACCCAGAAATAGATCCATCGACCTATGGTCAGCTGATCTTTGGCAAAGGGCTGAAATCCATTAACTGGGGAAGAGATTGTCTGTTTAACAAACGGTGCTGGCAAAACTGGATGTCCATTTGCAGAAAAATGAAACAAGATCTGTACCTCACACCATATACAAAAAATAACTCCAGATGGATCAAAGGCTTCAATGTGAAACCTAAAACTATAAAGTTCCTCAAGGAAAAAACTAGGGGCAAATTTAGGGGCCCAAGGCTGGGCAATCTACTTCCATAGTGATACCACCTCGGAAACCCAAGGAGTAGTCGCTATGAGTCGGATCTGACTCGATGGCAGTGAGTGAGTGTGTGAAATATATATATGGCATTGGAGCTTTGGTGGCGTTGTGCCTAAGGCATTTGACTGTTAACCAGAAGGTTGGCAGTTCAAACCCACCAGCCATTCCTCAGAAGGAAGATTGGTCAATCTATTTCCATAGTGACATTGCCTCAGAAACCTAAGGAGGGGTTGCTATGCATCAGATCCAACTTGACAGCAATGAATTTTTTTTTTTTTTTAAGAATGTATGGCATAAATAGACTATCAAGCATAACGCAAAATGCACAAACAGCAGAAGAGAAACTAGATGAATGGGACCTTTTAAAAATTAAATTTTTATGTGCTTCCAAAGACTTCTCCAAAAGAGTCAAAAAAGAACCTACAGATTGGGAAAAAAATATTTGGCAGTGACATATCTGACAAGAGACTTATCTCTAGAATTTATAGAAAACTCCAACACCTCAACAACAAAAAGACAAATAATCCAATTTAAAAATGGGCAGAAAACATGAATAGACACTCCACCAAAGAGGATATTCAGGCAGCCAACAAACATATGAAAAAATGCTCATGATCATTATTAAAGAGATGCAAATCAAAACAATAATGAGATACCATCTCACCCCAGCATTAATAGCAAAGTTCAACAAGACAGAAAATAACAAATGCTGGCGAGGATGTGGAGAGATTGGGACTCTCATGCACTGCCAGTGGGACTGTAAAATTATATAACCATTGAAGAAAGCTGTATGGTGATTCTTGAAAAAATTGAAATTAGAAATACCATTTGATCCAGCCATTCCATTACTAGGTATATATCCTAAAGAAGTGAGAGCCAGGGAAAGAACAGATATATGGGCACCCATGTTCATCGCAGCACTATTTACAATAGCAAAAAGATGGAAACAACCTAGGTGCCCATCAATAGAAGAATGGATAACCAAACTATGGTACATACACACAATGGAATACTATGCAACACTAAAGAATAATGTAGAATCTGCAAAATACTGCATAATGTGGATGAGCTTGGAGGACATTATGCTGAGTGAAATAAGTCAATCACAGAAGGACATATATTGTATTAGTCTGTTATTGTAAATAGTCAAGGAAAGGTTTCTATATAGAAGGAAATTTTCTTTGTTGGTTACCAAGGGTGAGAGGGGAGGGGAGGGAACACTGTTAGGTACAGTCAAGTATTGATTTGGGTGAAGAGAAGGGCAATGTACCAAATGTGAGTGATTAACAGTGCCATTGAGGAAGAGGAAGACATAGAGAGGTGCATGGGGTATAGACAACAAAAATGAACCCTTTTGTGCATACAGTACTGTGTTGTCAGTGAAGGCAAATATTGATCTTTGGGTGGATAGATGGATGGACAGGCTGAACTATTAGGTATGTCTGTGCAGAGGGGGAGTGTGCCTATGACCATGTATAGGGTTGGCAGACAATGTTTCTACAAGTATATCTGTATGTTCTGTAAGAATTTCCAGATATATCATAGAGCTGACAAGGGACAAGGTTGTAGTCACTTCCTGGCCACAGCCTCCTACCCAGAGGGAGGGAGTAATTGGACCTGTGGGCTTGAGACCATAGTCATAGGGGAAATCAAGCTCAACTGGCCTAACACACTACACAAAAAACATTGTTCCACATCCTACTTTGGTGAGTAGTGACTGGGGTCTTAAAAGCTTGCAAGCAGCCATCTAGATGCAATGGTGGGTCTCTCTTCGTCCAGAGCAAAGAAGAATGAAGAAAAAACCAAAGATTCATGGAAACAGTCTGAGTGACTGATACATCATGTGATCCTCAGCCTATATGACTATGAAACCAGAAGAACTAGATGGTGCCTGGCTACCACTGTCAACCACATGGAGGGGGATCTATGTAGGAGATCCTGGATAGAGAGGGAAAACGATGTGGAACAAAACTCAAAATCATTAAAAAAAAAAAAAAAAAAATGGGACCAGGTTTGCTGGTCTGATAGAGCCTGATGGAACCACTAAGACTATGGCCCCTAGCTGCCCTTCAGGTCTGGAATTGAACCCACTCCTGTGGCTTCAGATTACTTGCTCAGCATACAGATTTAATAAATATGGTGAAAGGATACAACCCTGACACACACCTTTCCTGATTTTAAACCATGCAATATTCCCTTGTTCTGTTCAAATGACTGCCTCTTGTCTATTTACAGATCTCTCATGGTCACAATTAAGTGTTCTGGAATTTCCTGTCAAAGACAGGTGTATGAGCTGAACATTTACAATAGGTAGATATACTTCTTGGAGGGATTAATCAGGGGAGAATAGAAGGGCTGTGTATGCACAGGGAGACAGCTGGGGGGTGGGGCAGGAGTGCATGGGAGGGGAGGACACAGGGAAGAGGTAACTATGGGGAGGAAGTCGGAGGGAAGCTGTTGCATTGTGGGAAATTGCAGTCAATGTCATGAGACAAAGTTTACGTGAGCTGCTGTGTGAAAAGTGAATTTGCTCTGTAAACTTTCACCCAAATCACAATAAAAATTAAAATACAAAAGAAAGGTTAATTAAAAAAAAGATCCAACAGAATGTGACAATTATCAAACAATTATTATTATTATCACATGCAAGTAAAATTTTGCTGAAAATAATTTAAAAAGTTGCAGCAGTACATCTATAGGGAACTGCTAAAATTTGAAGCCAGATTCAGAAGAGGATGTGGAATGAGGGATACCATCGCTGATGTCAGACAGATCTTGGCTGAAAGTAGAGAATATCAGAAATATGCTTACCTGTGTTTTATTGACTCAGCTCTCTGCTGTTGAGTCAGATCTGACTCATAGTGACCCTTCCTTGGGTTTCTGAGGCAATATCATTTGACTGTGTTGATCATAACAAATTATGGATAACATTGCAAAGAATGGGAATTCTAGAACACTTAATTGTGACGATGAGATCTGTAAATAGACAAGAGGCAGCCATTTGAACAGAAAAAGGGAATATTGCATGGTTTAAAATCAGGAAAGGTGTGCGTCAGGGTTGCATCCTTTCACCATATTTATTCAATCTGTATGCTGCAAATAATCCGAGAAGCTAGACTCTATGAAGAAGAATGCAGCATTGGGATTGAAGGGAAGACTCATTAACAACCTGATATGCAGATGACACAATCTTGCTTGCTGAACGTGAAGAATACTTAAAACACTTACTGATGAAGATCAAAAACTAGGATCTTTGGTATGAATTACACCTCAACATAAAACTCACCCAAACGCACTGCCATTGAGTTCATTCTAACTCACAGTGATCCTATGGGATAGATTAGAACTGCACCACAGGGTTTCCAAGGCAGTGAATCCTTAAGGAAGCAGACTGTCTCATCTTTCTCCTGCAGGGTGGCTAGTGGGTTCAAGCTGCTGACTTTTTGGTTGCAGCCCAATGCTTCAACCACAACACCACCAGAGGTCCTTTCCTCAGCATTAAATTAAACTAAAATCCTCACAACTGGACTGATAAGCAACATCACGGTAAGTGGAGAAAAGATTGAAATTGTCAAGGATTTTATTTTACTTGGATCCACAATCAATACCCATAGGAGCAGCAGTCAACAAGTCAAACAAGGTTTGATCTGCTGCGAAAGACCTCTTTAAAGTGTTAGAGAGCAAAGATGTCACTTTGAAAACTAAGGTGCACCTGATCCAAGCCATGGTATTTTCAATAGCCTCATGTGCATGTGAAAGCTAGACAATGAGTAAGGAAAACCAAAGAACTGATGTGTTTGAATTATGATGTTGGTGAAGAATATTGAAAATACCATGGACCACCAGAAGAACAAACAAATCTGTCTTGGAAGAAGTGAAGCTGGAATGTTCCTTAGAGGTGAGAATGCCCAGACTTTGTCTCTCTTACTTTGGTCATGTGATCAGAAGGGACCTATTCCTGGAGAAGGATATCATATTTGGTAGAGGGGCAGCAAAATAGAGGAAGACCCTCAATGAGACGGATTGACACGATGGCTTCAATGATGGGCTCAAGCATAGGGATGATGGCTCAGGACCGGGCAGTGTTTCATTCTGGTTCTGTTCTATCCAAAGTTGCTATGAGTTTGAATCGACTTGATAGCAACTAACTACAACAAGAGCTTCCCAAATAATAACATGTTTATTCTTGTTATCTCAACAAGGGAGTAGGTACCATGGAGGCCACAAAAGGACTCGAGGCCAAAGCATCCAGCATCACTCCCTACAGGCACCTGACGTCTCCCAAGTTCATTTCTGTTCTGGAGTAGCAAGTGCCTCATCGGTCTGACCCTCCAGTACCTCCCTCAGTTTTCCTCAGTCTGTACAGAGTCCAGCTTATAACTGGCTTCTTCTCACACCCCATTCATCCTCAGCTGGCGGTGGTACCAGAGACCTATTGATACCGGATCAATTCTCTGGCTCCATCTCTCGCTATCCCAGGTAGGCCGGAAGGGGCTCTGCCCCCTTCCCTCGGCTTCTCAGGGGCGGAGCCCACCTGTACCTTGGGGGCGGGGCCTACGCGTGGGCGGGACAGGTGGGGCCGAGAGTTGGGAGAAAGAGCCGGAGCTAGTGGAGGCTAGTGGAGAGACTGGCGGGCAGGAGCGAGGGAGGGAGGCTGCGAGCCTGCGACCGGAGAGACGTGGAGAGGAGAGCCGAGTGCTGAGCGGAGGACACTCGTGGGAGGAGGAGCCGGGCTCTGCTCCTGGAGAGGGACCTGAGAGCTGACGAGAGGCGCCCGCTTAGCCTGAGGGACCCGTTGCGCACGGAGTATGAGCCGGCGCCTCGCTGGAGACCGGCCGGGGGAGACGGCCTCCTCGTAGCCCTGAGACGCTGGGCTGGGGCTGGGACTCGGTGCGCCGGGGGCGTTGGGCCCAGCAGTGGGGCGGGGGCTGGGTGGGGAACAGCCCGCGCTGGCGGCGGCCGCCTCTGCGCAGCGCCATGGGGAGCCCCCGGGCCGCGCTGTTCTTGCTGCTCCTGCGCCCGGTCAAGCTGCTGCGGAGGCGCTTCCGGCTGCTCCTGGCCCTCGCCCTGGTATCCGTGGGACTTTGGACTCTTTATCTGGAACTGGTGGTGTCGGCCCAAGTCGGAGGGAACCCCCTGAATCGGAGTAAGTAACGCCGGGGGGGAAAGAAGGGACGGAGGTGGAGGAGGCAGCACCGGTCTCTCCAGCGTTGTGGGGACCCGCTTCTCATCCTCAGACAAGATTTCCAACTCCTTTTCCTCTCCAGGTGCCCGGCGCCGCCGCGTTGCTTAATCGGGGCTAGAAAGGGGTCGGGGGGCGGGGCATGACTGCTGGAGCCAAGCGCAGAGGTTTGGAGCGCTGGCCTGCCAGCTGGGCCATGTGGGGCCGGGACATCCTAGGGGCTCCTCGCTTCTCCCCTGCAAGCGCGAAGGAGATAGAGGCTCCCCGTCCGGCCCGCGGAAATGCTGGCGGATAGTTGGGGCACCTCCACTGCTCTCGACTTTCAGCACCCTGGAAGAGAAACGCGCGGTCCAAGCGCGGGCTTGGTATTTGTGTCTGGGATGCCGTCAGCCGTGTCCACCCAGGCCGCGCGCTCGTCTGCGTGGCCCAAACTTTGCCCACTGGCTTCTGTATGGCTCGCTTAGTTTCCTCTCCTGCTACATCTTCTGAGGCTTTTTTTTTTTTTTTAAAAAAAAAAAACCCTATACCTCCTCGAGCCACCTCTCTCCCCTCTTCCCATATGCCACTCCCATCCCAAGTCCTTCCTCTCCTCCTAGTCTCCCCCTTGTCCTTGGCCGGGACACCCCTCCTGCTAGTTAGCCGAAGCCCCTTCCAACCCTGCAGAATGTACCATACTCTCTAGATATTGCTCAAAGAGACAATGGATAGCACAGTAAAGGAAGGGTAGAATTCCTGTTCCTACTCCTAACCTAGTCAAAGCCACTTAAAATTTCTGTGCCTCGGTTTCCTTGTAGGAAAATGGGTGAGAACGGTCTTTTTCCCATTTCACTAAAACAAGATTGTCTGTCTGAGGTGATTTTTAATTGCCTATTGAAGAGACTAGCAAAGTCAAATTCTGACAGTGCCAGGAACTTCTTTGAAAGGTCAATATAATAGCCAAAAAAAAAAAAAAAAAAGAGCAAAGAAATTCCCAGAACTATCAGGTGCCCTTCCCAAGCCTGAGGGGCAGAGGTTCAAAGTCCTAGAACATTGTTTCCCATGCTTTTACTTTACCCTTTCAAGAAACTGAGAGAAAATGGCTGGTAAGTGTTAATCCCTATGCACTGAGTTGGGTGTGGTGCTTTCCCTTCCTCCTGTGGCCAAGAAGACCTGAAAAGCCACTCTGCATGGCATATGGGAGCTTTGGTGGCATAGTGCCAAAGGTATTTGACGCTAACCAGAAGGTTGGCAGTTCAAACCCACCAGCCACTCCTCAGAAGGAAGATTGGGCGATCTACTTCTGTAGTGATACAGCCTTGGAATTCAAGGAGGGGTTGCTATGAGTCGGATCTGACTTGACTGCAATGAGTTTGGTTTTTTTGGTTTATGGCAGATGGGTTTCAGGGTCCTAGGAAGCTGAGAGGAGGCCTGGACATAGACTCTTAACTATGATAGTTAGGGAAACAGAGCCAGTTTTGGGATAGAAAGCTAGGAATATTTTTCTGGAGAAGAGGTTTGGAAAAAAGTAGGCGACATTCTTGAAAATCAGGTTGGTTCAGGCTGGGGAAATATATTTATGACCTAAACCTTCTCACTCTATGGCAGTGGAAATTATGCTGGCTGAGTTGAGATTTGAGTTCCAATCCTGGCTCTGCCACTAAGTAGCAAGGGAATCAAGGAAAATGACTGCTTCTCAGATAAAACCAGGAAGTCGGCTCACATGACCTCCAAGGTATCTTTCAGCGTGGATACCAAGATTGTATGATTCTGCACTAGAATATTTCCAGCACATCATAAGGAAGACTACTTAGTTCCACAGCTTTAAGCAGGAGGGTTCTTCCATTAAAAATGACCAAAATCTCCCTCTCTATACCTAGTTCTTCCCTCCCTTAGACCTTTGCTTTGAAAGACATAGAATGAATCTACTTTTCTAAACCACACCCCTCAGATAGGTCCAAGTGGACAGCTCAGGTGGAGTATATATAGGTGGGAGACTCTGGGAGGGATCTCCATTATCTTCTTGGGATATCCTTTCACTGTTTTGGACACTATTTTGTTAATGTGGTAGCCAGTGGGAAAATAGGAAAGCACTTTGTCAGCCTGAATTCAGTGACCGTTCTCCAACCCAACTTTTCCTTTACCTCCAGTGTACTATAGGGTTTTTTTTTTGTGTGTGTGTGTGTATGTACTTTTTAAATTGAGATACATAATGCACATACCATAAAATTCACCATTTGAAGTGTACAGTTAAATGGTTTTAGTATATTCCTCCAGTGCACTTCTCTCCAGAGACTTTGGACCAGTTTGCCTTAATCATCTCACACCCTGGCTCCCGACTTCTGGCTCCTGTTGGCTGTCTCATCACAAGCCATCAATCCTTGGGTCTGTAGTTTCCCTCCTGGATGAATCTTACCTTTCTGAGTTTTCTTATTCTTTGTTTCCTTTTCCAAACTGACTCTTCTCTGGAAAAATATTCCTAGCTTTCTATTCCAAAACTGGCTCTGTTTCCCTAACCATTATTGTTAAGACTCTATGTGTAGGCCTCTTCTTAGCCTCCTAAGAGCCTGAAACCCATTTGCCTTGCAGAGTGGCTTTTCATGCTGATCTGTCCCATTGCATTCTATTGTTTTTTTGATGTTCCTTTTGGAATGAGATTTATATAGATTCATGACTCCTTGTCTCTCATCCCTCTTTTTTTTTTTTAACAGAATGATTAAAAAAACCAAAATACCATTGCCATCAAGTAGATTACAACTCATCGTGACCATATTGCACAGAGTAGAACTGCTCCATAGAGTTTCCAAGGCTGTAAATCTTTACAGAAGCATACTGCCTCCTCTTTCTCCTATGGAACAGCTTGTAGGTTTGAAATGCTGACCTTTGGGTTAGCAGCTGAATGCCTTAACCACTGCACCACGAGAGCTCCTTTTACAGAATTAAAGACATAGTATATTTTATATAAAACATGAGGTAGGGTAGGGTCTAAAAAATATATATTTATATTTGCCTAATTTGCTTAAAGGAGCTCTGGTGGCATAGTGCCTAAGGTGTCAGAAGGTTGGTGGTTCAAACCCACCAACCACTTCACGGATGGAAGAAGACTGGGCAATCTACTTCCGTAAAGATTTGCCATCTCAGAAACCCAAAGGGGGTCACTATGAGTTGGAACTAACTCGATGGCAGTGAGTTTGGGTTTTTTTTTTTTTTTAATTTGCTTAAGAAAATTCTGGAAAGATACACAAGACACTAATGATGTATTCACCCCTTGATGAGAGGGGTGTGTCTCTCACCCTTTTTTGTCAGAAGTCCAAGCATGTTGCGTCAAAGTTTCCTCTTATCCTTGGGTCTGAACTGTCAGCTTGGAGCTCTTGATCTGGAGGGGGAACAGGGAATAAGCAGGAAATGGAGAGGTAGGAAGAGGTTGCTAGCATTCCCTCCTTCACACCCTGGCATACTAACAGCAACCAGGGTAGTAAAACTGCCCCTCCCAGGACTGTACCCATAGCCTTGACCACAGTAACCAGAGCCCCATCTTGGCTTTGCTTCCCAACAAGCCACCCTACCTCCTCTTTTTAGAAATCCCTGCCAATTTACTCCACCACCAGTTTTCCTGTCATCTGAAAGGCCAGCTTCTTTTACCGAGGACCTTTCATTTGCTTGTCTCTATGTGCATTATCTAGCACTAGAAGAAGTATATGGAGATATGGCAGTCACAAACTTTAGGGTGGTAAAGTAATGACAGGGGAGCAGGTTCCCTGCTTCATTTTCATGGAATAACCCAGTAGTTTAAGATATAGATGGTGTGCAATTTAGGCTCCGTATATAGAAAGGGATATGGCCAAAACTGGAGTAGCTTCACAGAAAAACAAAACCATTAATGGGTAGAAACTGGGTCCCCTGAATAAAAGAATTTGGGCTGTGCACTCATGCATTTAAACAAATACTTACCTAGCACATAATTTGAGCAAGGCATTGTTCTAGGTAATTTTGAAGACATAATGATGACTAGGATATGGTTTCGGGAGCTCTGGTAGCATAGTGGCTAAAGCACTTGACTGCTAACCAGAAGGCTCGCAGTTCAAACCCACCAGCCACTCCTCGGAAGGAAGGTTGGGCAATCCTACTTCCGTAGTGATACTGCCTCGGAAACCCAAGGAGGGGTTGCTATGAGTCGGGGCCGACTCGACGGCACATAACAACAACAACAACAACAGGATATGGTTTCAGCCCTTCTGCAGCTTTCTGTCTGGGAGAGGAGTTCAGGTGTATGTGTAGATATAATTATATAAAGCAATCATTAAGTTTTGCAAATGTAGAACTAGATGATGCTGTGAGACTTCCAGACAGGGGTCACAGCTCTTTCAAGGAAGTGGTGGCATTTCAAGAGATCTTGAAGAATTGGTAAGATTTTGATGGAAACAGGAAGAGAAGGCTATTCCAGGCAGAAAGAACAGCATAAACAAAGACCAAGAGTCAAGAAAAGGCAAGTATTTGGGAATCTTGAACAACTAGGTTTGATGAAGCAGAGAGTATGAAAGAGAATATGAGCTGGTGCCATATTATGGAAGGGTTTAAATAACAGTCTTGAAGGGTGGCTTTAATTCAGTAGCTAACAGAAAGCAGTGGAAACTTTTAAAATGGAATGAGTCCTGGTGGCACAAATGGTTAAGCACTCAACTGCTAAATAAAAGGTTGTGGTTCCGTGGGAGAAAGACCTGGCAATCTGGTTCCATAAATATTATAGCCAAGAAAATTCTATGGGGTTGTTCTACTCTGTCACATGTTGCTATGGGTTGGAATTGACTTGATAGCACTTAACAGCAGCATTGTTGAATGGAACAGGCACAAATGATAGTAAAACTATATAAACTTTTGATATAGGGTGGTGGTGCCAGAACAGGGTCCTGAAGTCTTCAAGGTCCCTTCTGTGCCTAGTGTTAGCTGCTGGTCATGAAGCTGTCCTGGGAGGAGGGGTCAGAGTGGTAGTGAGGCATTTAAGGAGAAGCCTGAGGCAGTCATTGTTTACCAATGTGTACATAAGTGTTACAGTATTTTAACAATTGGTACAGCTATACTAGTGTGTACTGGCTAAAAAGCAACCCTAGGAACAGACTATTATTGGAAGTTAAAGACTCCATGCTGGCAGATTTTAATGTTATAACCATTTGTTCGGATTGGATCAGCTAAGGTCCTGACTGAAGACAGATCTGGACTATAATGGTTTCTAGACTGCTCTGACAAACCTACTGCTGGGACCAATTGGATACTGGGACCAACTCGATGCCAGAGCCAAGAGCTCATATGTGGGCACAGAGCCAGGGCAGAGTGATAGTGTGTGCCAGCCTCTTTCTAGATTTCCTAAGGCTGGGGCTGGCATGTTCCTGTTAAAGGTTTACCTGCCGATTCCCAAAGTGTTCTCAAGCTCAGGAACCTGATTGGCTTGAATTGCCTTAAATCTCTAACAAATCTCTATTCGGCCTTGTGATTTCTCATTGACTTTGAGTGGGCTGAGGGAGACACGCCCACACATGTCAGGCAAGCATTTCAGCTCTGGGGTCACCACAGCCATTCAGATTTGGAAAGGATACAAACCCTCCACCAACAGAGGTAACTCAGGGCAGAGCAGTAATCTGAGACGCTAGAGGGGGGAGAGGGAGAAGCGAGTGAGACAGATGTGTAGGCAGAGCAGGGATGGCGTGGTGGCTTAGAGTTGAAACTCAGAACAGAGGCAAGTGAGAGAAGGAAAGCAGAACCTTGGGTGCTTCTTATGGGCTACGCCTGTCTCATGCTGCCCTGCCTGGGCTGCCTCTCTTTTCCATGGAACCTTTGGCTCCTTCTGCCGTGTCCTACTTACCTCTCTCACTGACATTCCGGATACTGACCACACTGCATGATATATCTTCAAATCAGTATTCAATTCTGGGCATAGACTATGCACTCAAATAAATACCTTCTAGTACGGATGGTTGATTGTGAATTTCCAAGCACCTCATATTTTCCGCTGGCAGATAACTCTGTTTATCAGTGACAGATCCAAGAATAGAACCTAGGAATTCTTGCTCCTTATACTGTAATACATATAAACAACAATAATCTTTAAGCACAAATGCAAAGGATAAGAATTAAGCCAATTAATGCTTATTTATTGTAAATGTTGGGCCTAGCACTGGACCAGGAATGCCGTATGTGACAATTGGAGACTTTACCCAGGTTTGGTATCTTTTATTTCCCTGTCTCTTTAGTCCTTGTTCTGACACGGCCTGCAGAATCTCAGCAACACTAGTCTGCCACCTTTACCCTGCCACCACCCAGGGACGCTGGGATCACTGACTCCCACACCATCAGTCTAAGTTGTGGTCCCATTTGCCTGTTTGGTGGTGCTGGGGCTGCCTGCCACTCCCTGTCTTAGGAATCATTCAGATCCCTGCCCTCGCATGATTATAATTGCTTTGTGGCCCAGGCTCTTCTGAAGGAATCACTTCTGTGTTGGTTTCAGCAGAGGCTAGTAGGTGTGCAGCAGTAATTTTCCAGGCCACGGAGCCTGGCCTTGCCCTTCAGTGCTGAGCTTTATGGAGCAGAGCAGAGCTGCCGCCATCACAGAGTTTGCTTTGGAAGGGGGCCTAGAGACTGGTCTTGGAGTCTGCCATTCACTGTCTAGTTCTCCTCTACCGAGTTCCACCAGTCTCAAAAACTACCCTTTTATTTGCCACGAGAACTTTTTCTTATATCTGAGAAGAATGAGGTCTAAGCTAGGCCAATCACACAATTGAGCTTTCAGATAATCCTCCTTTGACCTTGTGGTCTATGTTATTTATATTGGCCATTATAAATCAAAAATACCTCTGTAGTGCCTGAGGCATTTGACTGCTAATCAGAAGGCTGGCAGTTCAAACCCACTGGCCACTCCTCAGAAGGAAGACTGGGCAATCTACTTCTGTAGAGATATCGCCTGGGAAACCCAAGGAGAGGGGTCGCTATGAGTTGAAATCGACTTGGAGGCAGTGAGTTTGGTTTTTTTTGGTTTTGTAAGAGATAAATCATTTGGATGGCATATATAAAGGGTGTTTGGGCTGAATGTGTTATATATTCTTAGCAAAGCATGACTGATAAAAAGCCCAAGACCAAATCCATTGCCTTCAAGTTGATTCCAACTCATAACGACTGTTTAGAACAGAGTAGAACTGCCCCATACGGTTTTCAAGGCTGTAATTTTTATGGAAGCAGACTCACATTTTTCTCCCACACAATAACTGATGAGTTCAAACTACTAGCCTTTTTGGTTAGCAGCCAATACTATGCCACCAGGGCTCCTTCAGATGAATAGATCTTTAATTTTTTTCTTATAGAATCTTAGGTTCTAACAAGTACTGTTTGTATGTTAGAAGTATCTACTGTTGCTGTTGTTAGTGCCCATCGAGTCAATTTTAACTCATAGTAACCCCCTATGACAGAGTAGAACTGCCCCCTTGGATTTTCTAGACTGGAATCTTTATGGGAGGAGCTCTGGTGGTGCTGTGGTTAAAGCATCCAGCTGCTGACCAGAAGGTTAGCAGTTCTAACCCACCAGCAGCTCCATGGGAGAAAGATGAGGCACTCTGCTTCCATAAAGATTTACAGCTTTGGAAACCCTGTGGGGCAGTTCTACTCTGTCCTGTAGGGTCTCTAGGAGTTAGAATCAACTCACTGGCAATGGGTTTGGTTTGGTTTGGGAATACTTATGGGAGCAGATCACTAGGTGTTTCTCTCACGGAGCTGCTAAGTGGGTTTGAACTGCCAGCCTTTTGGTTAGCAGCTGAGTGCTTACTGTTATGCCATCAGGGCTACTTGAAGTGTTTACTCACTAGGTAAGCAAAAAATAAATATTCTTTATATTTTTGTGATTTTAAAACTATGTCAGTTATTTTTTATGCCAAGTATATTTTTCATTTCTTAATGACAAAATTCCTGATATTGACCAACATAAAAAAAAAAAAAATGTTAGTTATCCTTGTGGTCCTTTCTGTTATTAAACTTTTCATTGAAGTATATTGTATGTTGAGAAAAGTACACATGTAAGTGTACAACTTAATGAATTTAGTAAACTGAACATACCTATGTAATGAGCACCCTGATGAAGAGTCAGGATATTATTATCAACACTCTAGAAAGCCCTCCACCCCCACCCCGGGCTCCCTTTCAAGCATTACCATCAGTATAGGTTAATTTATGATTATAACAATAATGCATGTTCATTATACCAGAAGACAGCCAACAATGCATATTCATTATACTAGAGGACAGCTGTGTTTATGGGCAGAATTAACTCCTGTAAAATTACTTTCTTGTGTTTTCATCCCTCTAATACAACTAATATAATAACTTAAGGAGTCCAAGGAATATGAGAGTTCTAAATGCTATAAATACTATGAAAATTTTTGTTGGCCACGTAAACTGTATAACTACTCAGACTTCTCCCTTTGTGTTGGTTACAAGAAAGCATGTTGTTGTTGTAATATGCCATTGAGTCAATTTCGACTCATAGCGACCCCTCCTTGGGTTTCCAAGGCGTTATCACTACAGAAGTAGATTGCCCATCTTCCTTCAGAGGAGTGGTCAGTGGGTTTGAACCGCCAGCCTTCTGGTTAGCAGTCAAATGTCTTAGCCACTACACCACCAGAGCTCCTCAAGAAAGCATACAATTCAATTTTTTATTCACCTGGAGAAAAGTATAAAGGATTTTAGGAGCTGCATTTTTGTATCAATTTTATGCCTATACATTAATTTTTCTTTTTTCCCCCATGGCTATTTATAATTTATATCATTTTACAGTCTGTGGTCCTTTTAAGCCACTTTTATTTGTTCTGGACTGAATCAAGGCATAGAGAAATCATAAAAACCACACACTTTCTACAGAAAACTATGAAGAAAATATAATCCTACTCTGACCTAGCCATCACTGAAAGAAAAACTAGAGTATAATAAGCAGTGATAACCAGATGCTGGGTTCTGTAACACCTCAAACAAGAATTTTAGATTAAGAGAAAAAAAAAAAGGTGAAAATTATTTTTCTGACTTTGTTTATTTACATATGGAAGAATTGAATGATAGTTAAAAAAAAATTCTCCTATGCATCAAAAAAGAGTATCAAAAGCTTGGAATTTACTGATAGATGTTGAGGCTTGAGCCACTGTTGTTGAAGACTGGCATGAATACAAGCATAACTCAATAAAGTTTGGGGTACCCCTGACACTCCTGATGAAAAAAATGGAAGGTACTGGCCAAGAAGTCTAGAGATCTAGAGTCTGTCATGTGAGTACCTACCACCCAAAGTTTTAGGAGGAGGCCCCTTAGACCCAACAGGGAGGACCATAATCTGTGACCATTGCCTGACCTGAGGCTTAAAGATACTTAAAGACATACATTAGAGATCCAAACACAAAAAAACCAACCTGGTGCAATTGAGATGATTGTAACTCATGGCGACCTCATGTGTTGCAGAGTAGAACTATATATGTTATAAGGTTTTCTTGGCTGTAATCTTAATGGAAGTAGGTTGGCAGGCCTTTCTTCTGTGGCACCACTCAGTGGTCAGAGGTCAAGCACAAACCATTCATACTACTCAGGGACCTTTTGTTAGAGATCCAGCCCCTTCTTTTAACTGTGTTCTTGTGGTTATGTATACTCTATAGCAGGTAAAATTGTGCTTTGTGCCTTAAGGACCAGGAAAGAGAGCCCAAGCATGAGAAAAGAGGAAAGAAAGGTAGGGATGGGAATGAAGAACATTCCAGATAGACTAATGATTTTACATACATACAAAAATTGGATGTGTATTTTTCAGTTTTGGTTTGCTTTGTAAGTTTTGAATGGCTGCAAAGGTGATTCATTTGAAAACTTGATGCAAAAATGTTTATGGAACATTTACTTTTTTAATCGGGGACTGAGTGAGATAAAAAGAGTTGATGGTTCCTGAAAAATACAGAATTTGAAATCAGAGCAGTTCAAATCCAAACTCACCAGGAGGCAGACCTTGTATGAAATTCTTATTCTTTTGTAAGTTTCAGATGCTTCATCTGGGACGTGGGGTTATAATACCCTCCCTGTGGGGTATTAGTAGAGCAGGGTTATTCTTCCTTTTTTTTTTTTTATTTAATTGTGATTTGGGTGAAAGTTTACAGAGCAAATTCATTTTCCATACAGCAGTTCATACACATTTTGTTTCATGACACTGACTGCAGTTCCCCACAATGTAACAGCTCTCTTTCCACTTCTTCCCTGTAAACACCTCTTCCTTGTGTCCTTCTTTCCTATGGATTCCTGCCCCCTGAGCTATCTCCCTGTGCAAATACTGCCCTTCTGTTCCCCATGATTGATTTTTTTAAGAAGTGTATCTACCTGATGTAAATGTTCACCCTATATGCCAGTCTATTTTTTGGCTGGAAGCCACAGGAGTGAGTTCACTTTCAGACCTGAAGGGTAACTAGGGGCCATAGTCTCAGGGGTCTCACTAGGCTCTATCAGACCAACAAACTTGGCCCTCTACCCCCCTTTTTAAAAAATTTTATTGTGATTTGGGTGAAAGTTTACAGAGCAAATTCATCTCCCATGCAGCAGTTCACATATACTTTGTCTCAGGACATTGCCTGTAATCTCCCACAGTGCAACAGCTCTCTTCCCACTTCCTCCCCATAGCCACCTGTGGTAGTTAAGATTATGTATCATCTTGGCTGGGCCTGGTTGAGTGGCTGGGCAGGTGGTGGTAGTTATTCCCCATGATGAGACTGGCAATTAACTCCATGGTGAGATCTACCACAAGCAGCTGAACAGCTGCTTTAGGGCTGTGGTCTGCTTCCCATATATAAGCCCCAGTTTTGGGAGTGGTCTCTAGCTTATGGCACGCTTGAAGCCTACATGTAGCCATGTTGTTGTTCAGCAGCTTGCCATGCTCTGCTGACCTTGGGACTTTCAAAGGACTTGAATTAATGGCCTGCCGTGTGGTTTGGTAACATTGAGACTGTGCCATTTTATTTGTTGACCTTGGGCTTGTTAGCCTCAGCAGCCAGTAGCTGCCTGAGTGAAGAGATGCCTCTAGCTTCAGTGGGCTGGGAGCATGAGGCAGAGCTGAAGCCCAAGGTTGAGGGTCTTTCACCCAGCCCTTAGAGCCTGGGTTCTGGTACTCAGACTTCTAGACTCCAAAAATTGTAAGAATAAATTCCTGTTTGTTAAAGCCATCCCACCTATAGCATATTCCTGTCAGAGTGGCAGTAGGTAACCAGAACACCACCTCTTCCCTGTGTCCTTCCCACCCATGCACTCCTGCCCACCCCCACCCCAAGCTATCTCCCTGTGCATACACAGGCCTTCTATTCTCCCATGATTGATCTCTCCAAAGTGTGTCTCTACCTAATGTAAATGTTTAGCCTGTCTTTTGTTTGGCTGGAAGCCACAGGAGTGGGTTCAATTCCAGACCTGAAGGCCAGCAAGGGGCCATAGTCTCAGGGGTTCCACCAGGCTCTATCAGGCCAGCAAACCAGCTCTTTTTTTTTTAAATAATCTTGAGTTTTGTTCCACATTGTTCTCCCACTCTATCCAGGATCTTCTACATAGATCCCTCTCAAAGTGGTTGACAGTGGAAGCTGGGCACCATCTAGTTTTTCTGGTCTCATAGTCATATAGGCTAAGGATCGCATGGTATACCAGTCCCTTGGACTAATTGTTTCCACGTGTCTTTGGTTTTCTTTATTCTTTTTGGTTCTGGACGAGGAGAGACCCATTGTTGCATCTGGATGGCTGCTTGCAAGCTTTTAAGATTGAGTAGGGTTACTCTTTTTTTTTTTTTTTTTTTTTGTGATTTGGGTGAAAATTTACAGAGCAAATTCACTTCTAGGCTCAGTGCAAACCTGGATAATGTTGAA
>NW_006921627.1:5243730-5253403 GCF_000298275.1 Orycteropus afer afer | reverse complement strand
TTAATTGTGATTTGGGTGAAAATTTACAGAGCAAATTCACTTTCCATGCAGCAGTTCACATACACTTTGTCTCATGACATTGACCACAATTTACCACAGTGCAACAGCTCCCCTCCTACTTCCCGATAGTTACCCCTTCCCTGTGTCCATCCCTCCATGCACTCCTGCCCCCTGAGCTGTCTCTTATGCTGTGCATAAGCAGCTCTTCTTTCTCCCATGATTGTTCTCTCCAAGGAGTGTATCTACCTCAGGTAAATGTTTAACTCCTGTGCCTGTCTATTGTTTGACTGGAAGCCACAGGTGTGGGTTCAATTGCAGACCTGAAGGGCAGGTAGGAGCCACAGTCTCAGTGGTTCCACCAGGCTCTATCAGACCAGCAAACCTGGTCCGAGTAGGGTTACTCTTAAGACTAAATAAGACTTGAGGAGCCTAGCACATATGAGGGACTCAGTGATATTGGTACCCATGTCTCCAGACTCAGAGTTACAGTCTCATAAGAAATGGAGAATAGCTGGGCAGGCAGGAGTGGGGCACATTCTTCAACTGACCCTTTTGCCAATGCTTCTCAAACTTTTCAGTCCGTGATACAGCTATGTCTACTCTCCTAGCAGTCACTAAGTCATCTGGTACTCAGACTTCTAGCCTCCAAAAATTGTAAGAATAAATTCCTGTTTGTTAAAGCCATCCTACATGTGGTATATTCCTGTCAGAGTGGCACCAAATACCCACTCTGTAACCATTCTGTTTTTTTTTTTTTTTTCCACCATGATGTCTAGTGCTGCCACCGTCTTTTCATTCCCATCTCAGGCAAAGATTTGCATTTGTATGGGGGGTGATAGTGATGGTAGGGAGTCATGGTTGTTGCCAAATATGAGACATTTTGTAGATTTACCATAGCTTGACATATTAGATTAGACAGATCTGCTGCAAAAGATGTCTTTAAAGTGTTAAAAAGCAATGATGTCAGTTTGAGGACTGAGGTGTGCCTGACCCAAGTGATGGCATTTTCAATCACCTCACAAGCATGTGAAAGCTGAACAATAAGTAAGGAAGACTGAAGAAGTGATGTATTTAAATTACAGCATTGGCAAAGAATAGTAAATATGCCATGGATTGGCTGAAGAATGAACAAATATATCTTGGAAGAATAGCCAGAACTCTCTTAAGCAAGGAGGGCAAGACATACTTTGGATATGTTATTAGGAGGGACCAGTCCCTAGAGAAGGACACCATGCTTGGTAAAGTAGTGGGTCAGTGAAAAAGAGGAAGACTTTCAAGGAGGTGGATTAACACAGTGGCTGCAACAATGGGCTCAAAACATAGCAATGATTGTGAGGATGGCACAGGACCAGGCTGTGTTTTGTTCTGTTGTTCATCAGGTCACTGTGAGTTGGAACTGACTCAGTGGCACCTAACAACAACAATCAGGGCACAGAAGCATAGGAGCTGGGAAACAATGGCCTGTCACTCTGCTAGGTACTCTTTTGAATGTACTCAGATCTTGAATGGCAGAAATATCGGGCAGGAATCTCAATTTAAATCCTAGCTTTGTAAACGACTTACAAGTCCCTGCTCTTTTGCGGGCTTCAGTTTCATGATCTTTGGAATGGGATGTGTCTTTCAGGAGTAGGTTTGGAACTTTTTTTCATGGCACTGCTTAATAAGGGGCTGAGGGGACAGTCAGTCTTTGGCATTCTGGCACTGGTCTTTCAAGCCTTAGTTGCCTACACTGAGAGGTAGCTGTCATCCTGGTGCTTCTGCCTACTTGGCCTCCAAGGTTATCTCTGATACCATGGTCTCCATGCAAGCAGCTGCCTCAAAGATTAAAGGCCTCCCTCCTGGGAGCTTCTTACATATCCTCTGATCTACTCCTTTTCATCCGGCCTGCCAATCCAGGATTCAAATGAATATGTACAGGCATGTGTGTATACACCTCCCCCCCCTTTACCAACCAGCCGATCTCCTGACTGCTCACCACCACCTCTGAGTCAAAAATTGGCAAGAGGAAGTGAGGATGTTCAGAATTTCCTGATGAACCAGGGACAAAATTAATACATATTCTCAGTTCTTGCTTCTTCAACCTTTCTCTTTCAACTGAGTTGAAGGCCTGAGGAAAAGGGAGATAGGGATTGGGAGTACATGCCAGGTGAGTGTCTTTCAGCAGCAAAGGCAGGGAACATTGTAGGTACAAAGAAAACCAAAAACCAAACCAAACTCACTGCTTTCGAATCAATTCTGAATCATAGTGACCCCCTTTGGGTTTCTGAGGCAGTAAATCTTTACAGAAGTAGATCGCCTAGTCTTCCTTCCGCAGAGTGGCTGCTGGGTTTGAACTGCCTACCTTCTGGTTAGCAGTCAAATGCCTTAGGTACTATGCCACCAGAGTTCCTTAGGTGCAAAGAAGGGGTAGAGAAATTGAGGGGAGCTCTGTGGCATTTGACTGTTAACCAGAAGGCTGGCGGTTCAAATCCACCAGCCACTCCTCAGAGGAAAGGTTGGGCAATCTACTTCCATAGTGATACCACCTTGGAAACCCAAGGAGGGGTTGCTATGAGTCAGATCCTACTCGACAGCAGTGAGTGAGTTTTAAGTAACTTGTACCCCATTTTTTTTTTTTAAACTTCAATGACTTTATTTCTCATATCTGCAAATACCAGTCCAGGATCACATATTTAATTGATCAATCTGGGGACTCTTGGGCATATATGTAGAGTAAATTGGAACCTAAAATGTACATGAGGGCATCAGAAAATAAATTTCTATTTGTTAAAGTCACCCATTTGTATTTCTGCTTTAGGAGCACTTGATAACTAAGTAGGTGCTGAGTTTGGATTTGGTATGGAGCAACACAATTTTAAAGTAGGAGTTTGATAAGATAAAGGTAGTTTTGTTTTGTTTCTCCTCATGCACCAATTCATACTTTAATTCTTCAATCATTTATCAAACACTTTCTATGTTCTAAGAACTGTGATCATAGGTAGATTAAGCTCTTGGAAGCTTGCAGTATGGCTTGGAGGTAGAGAGGCTACTTTGGTGGTTTTTGCAGTGATGTAGAGAGTAGCCAATAAGTGCCTACCTGAGAAGGGTGGCAGAAGAAAGCTGAGGCACATCAAAGAAAGAAGTGATAAAATCTGGTGGTAGAGTTGATGTAGAAGGCAATAAATTCCAGTTCATATATAGTTATGTTAGTTTTCTGGATAAAATTCTGGTTCATATATAATCTGTGGATACACTCTGCCATGATAATTTAAATTAAGAGCTGCCTTGTACACCCAGGATCTTAAAAATGGTCTCATGAGAAAAAAGTGCCTTCATTTCACCTTGCGCTTCCATCTCTGGGAATTGCATATTGTGCTGGTCCTGAAGAAGAATACAAAAGGAAAAGGAGACAGGCACTTGTTTGTTCAATAAATATTTATTGAGCACTTGTTATGTAGGAGGCAATATACTTAGTATTAGGGTTGCTATGAGTCAGAATTGATTTGATGGCAATAGGTTTATTTTTTTAAGGACATCAGAGGGAGCAAGTCTTTGTAGACATGTAATTTACATTTCTGGAGAGGAAGAGCCAGATCATAATCACATAAACAAATAGATAAGAATTCCAGATGGTGATGAGTTGATGGAAGAAAAGGAAACATGGTAATGGCACAAAGTGACTGGGTGTAGGGAGAGAAAAAAGATTAGCTGGAAGCTGAGGATTGAGAAAGGCTCCTCAAGCCACAGGTGGGCTGTAGGGGTAAGAAGCTCTCTAAGGAAATGATGGTCTTAAAAGAGATAATTTAGAGCTACCAGTAGCCATCGAAGGAGCTCTGGTAGCATAGTGGCTAAGGCACTTGACTGCTAACCAGAAGGCTGGCGGTTCAAACCCACCAGCCACTCCTCGGAAGGAAGGTTGGGCATTCCTACTTCCATAGTGATACTGCCTTGGAAACCCAAGGAGGGGTCGCTATGAGTCAGGGCCGACTCGATGGCAAACAACAACAACAACAACAGTAGCCATCGAAAGAGCTCTGGTGGCACAATGGTAAAGGCATGCAGCTGCTAACCAAAAGGTCAGCTGTTTGAACCCACCAGCTGCTCTGTGGAGAAAAGATGAGGCAGGCTGCTTGTGTAAATATTTATAGCCTTGGAAACATTATGGGGCAGTACTACTCTGTCCTATAGGGTCACTGTGAGTTGGAATTGACTCAATGGCAGTGAGGTTTAGTTGCCATTGAGTTGATTCTGACTCATAGAGACCCCATGTGCGTGAAAGTAGAACTTTGCTCCATGGAATATTCAATTTTTCAGAAGTAGATTGCCAGGCCTTTCTTCTGAGGTGCCTTTGAGTGGACTTTGAACCTCAAACCTTTCTGTTGGTAGTCCAGCATGGTAATTGTTAACACAGGGACTTCAATTTAAGGGTAGAAGACATGAATAAGCAACAAATGTGTGTCAGGATTAAAAGTGCCCCAGGAATTCAGAGAATGGGAATTGGGTAGAAGAGGGAAAAATGTAGAACGAGGTCAGTGCTCCTTTGCAGGATGAGCGTCTCTTTCCTAACCCCTCCCATTGTCCTGAAAACAATGTCCTCCTTTACCTCTCTGGCAGGAGTAGAGACAGCCTCATAGACTGAATTTTCTACTGGGAGTACTTGAGAGAGAGCTGTTGGCTAAGGTCTCTGGGCCCGGGGAGAAAATAATGGTGGTTGTTTTCTCTTCATTACAAGTCTGGATTCCAAAACCAGGATAGAGAAAAGATGTCCAATTGAAAGTCTAATTGGAATTAACCTCTGCCTCTTCCTTTGCTAACAGTTATTATTTTTTGTACCTCCATTAGTGGACTTATCAAAGTCTGCCTTGCATGGGAATAATTTATGTCTGTGTTTGCCTTCCCCATGAGATGGTGAATTCCTGGAGGGCTAGGCCTGGGCATTTTGTCCCCTTTCTATCCCTAGTACAGAGATTTTGAAACTTTTGTGGATCACATACACCTTTAAGAGTCTGAGGATAGAAACTATGAATACTTTCCCTAGAAATTTGCTCCCCTCACCTCATATATTTTACTGGGAGTCCCTGGGAGATGAGAACAGTTAAATGATTGACTACTAGCTGAAAGGTTGGCAGTTTGAACCCACCCAGAGGCACCTCAGAATACCTTGAAAACTGTGGAGCGCAGATCTAATCTGCACACATGGGATTGGCATGAGTTGGAATCAACCCAATAGTAACTAACAGCAACATAGATTTTATGTACTATTTTGAGGGGGCACATGGGCTCTTGACACCTGTTCCTGGATCCCTAGTTAAGAACTCTGCCTGAGTGCTTTGCCCAGGCCTGCTACATGGTTAAGTTTCGTTGACTTGGGAATGTTGTCCCAACTAAATCCCATTACTCTTGTTGCAAGGGACAGATGTTAGCTGGGAGGAAGAGAGCCAGGAAGCAGCTCTGCATCTACGAGATGCAGAAGAGATGGTATAAGCTCTGGAACCTACTGTCCAGAGAGTGAATGTTTTGTTCAAGGACTCGGTAGGTGGATCCTGACCAAAAGGAGAACAAAAAAAAAAAAAGGAACTGAATTTAAAATTCGTATGAATCCAGACTTACTGGACCCATTGAGAATGGAGGACTCCCTTAATCTATTGCTCTGAGAGAGTCTTTAAACCTTGAACCAAAACTATCCCCTGAAGTCATCTGGAAGCCAAACAACAGTTTGGCTCAATTAATAAAGACTTCTTGCCTTGAGCACTGTGCTCTTTTAAAGAATTATCTATATGAGATTAAATTGACAACAGTAACTCCACAGCATAGATAAGACGTTTAGGGGCAATGAATCTAAGTTAATGGTGCTGAGATATTTTGGGAAGAGATAGCAAGCAAGAATGGTGGCACAACATGAATGTAACCAATGTCATTGAATTGTACCTGTAGAAATTGTTGAATGGGTGTATGTTTTGCTATATATATTTTTACCAAAAATGAAATTAAAAAAAAAAAAAAATTCAACATCAACTTTGCAAGTTACTTTCGATTATCAATGTCATTGTGGAGTGTCACTGGAGAAATTTCAGAAAACGAAGATCATCTCCAACACCTTCTTGCCACTGGGAAGCCGGAGTTGGGAGTCTTCTCCTCCTTGTGTAGTCTTCTCTTGGCCTCTCTAATGCTGCCTCTTTGCCTTTGCTCATGCTGTTCTCCAGTCTCATGAAATCTACTTGTCTTTCAGAATTCTTCCCATCCTTTAAATTCTGTCTCTTCCCTGAAGTCTCCCTCAACTATTGCAGTACCAGGTGGCCTTGCCCTTTTTGGAACTTCTCTTTTACTTGTCTGAAAGTCACAGTTGAGTACTTACTTTCTTTTATTCCTACTTTATCTGGGTTAGTCTTGTGTCTCCAAACTAGGTTCTTAGAAAAGCCAAAGATGGCTCCACAGTGTCTGGTCAGGGCAATTTGCTTCCCCCTCCATACAAGCGCTGATGGAGTGCTTACCAGAAGCAGGCAGACGGCTAACTTAGACTTGACTCAGCACAGCTTTCATTGTGCCCATATTTCCTTCATATGGACATAGCCATCCTTTCTGCCTTGACTTCTGGAGTTGTTGTTCTGCCATCTGCCAGTGTCTTTCCTCCCATTTTTTTTTTTTTTTTTCTGCCTTTGTCATAGCACAGTGGTCAAGACCAAGGCTCTGAAGTCAGGCTACCTGAGTTTGAATCCCGGCTCCAAAGATTACTATGCTGTGCTTTAGTGAGCAGATTACTGAGTCTCAGTATACCCTGTTCCTTACTGGTAAAAAGAATATTATTTTACCAATGAGAATTTAAGGCCTAGAGAGTTTTAAGCAACCTGCTCAGATTGCAGTGCTAGGCTCTGAACCAGGTCTCCTGATTCCTAGACAGTGCTGCTCACATCACACTGTGCCACTCCCATTCTGCCATTGCTCATTCCTTTGTTTGTTGAGAATGCCTCCTTTCACTGTCTGTGAGTTTCATGAGGTCAGGGAAACTCCTTTTTTTCCTACTTGTCCAAGTGATCTGACAGTGTGCTATGCATATGTATAACCCATTCTCACTGGCTGTCACAAAGTCTATTTATCTCTTCTTACCAGTGAAACTGGCAGAAGTTATTGCCACCTAGTTTGGGGTGGATCATATTCCCAACTCAGCTGCTGTTGGAGGTGATCTTCATTTTCTGAAATTTCTTCAGTGACATCTGGTATTGAAATCTATAACTGAGAGTAACTTGCAAAGTTGATGTTGAATTCTTTTTTTTTTTTTTTAATTTCATTTTTGGTAAAAATATAAATAGCAAAACATACACCCATTCTCTGACAGAGCCTGCTGAGACCCCTGAGACTATGGTCCCTAGTTACCTTTCAGGCCTGAAATTGAACTCACTCTGGTGGCTTCCAGCCAAACAATAGAACAGTGTATTAAAAAAAAAACAACTAACATCCATCTCATAGCGGCCCCTCCTTGGGTTTCTGAGATGGTATAGGGTAAACATTTACACCAGGTAGATAAACTCATAAGAATGATCAATCTTGGGAGACCCAAAGGGCAGTATTCACACAGGGAGATAGTTCAGAGGGCAGGAATGCATTGGAAAGAGGGACACAGAAAGAGGTAACTACAGGAAGAAAGTGGAAGGAAAGAGATGTTAGATTGTGGGGATTGTAGTCAATGTCATGAAACAAAATGTGTATGAACTGCTGTATGGAAAGTGAATTTGCTCTGTAAACTTTCACCCAAATCACAATAAAAATTTTTTAGAAATAAAAAGTATACACTCATTTAACAATTTCTGCATGCAGACTTCAGTGATATTGCAGTCACCATTCTTGCTATCTCTTCCCACATTATCTCACCACCATTAACTTAGACTCGTTGCTCCTAAACTTCTTATCTATGCTGTGGAGTTACTGTTGTCAATTTAATCTCATATAGATACTTCTTTACAAGAGCACAGTGCTCAAGGCAAGCAGTCTATTAATAGAGCCAAACTGTTGTTTGGTTTCAAGATGACTTCAGGGGATAGTTTTGGTTCAAGGTTTAAAGATTATCTCAGGACAATAGATTAGAGGAGTCCTCCATTCTCAATGGATCTAGTAAGTCTGGATCCATAAGAATTTTAAATTTGATCCCCTTTTTTTCTCCTTTTGGTCAAGATTCATCTATTGAGTCCTTGATCAAAATATCCAGTAATGGTAGTTGAGCACCATCCAGATATTCTGGTCTCATGAAGGCAATTAGACCTGTAGTCCAGTCCAGTACCTCATCTAATTCCTGGATCTCCTTCCTTTATTGCTTCAGGTGGATAGAGACCAGCTGTTTTATCTTGGATGGCTGTTCACAAGCTTTTAAGATCCCAGGCACTACTCAATGAACTAACCAAATCAAACCAAGCCCACTGGCAGTGAGTTGATTCTGACTCACAGAGACCCCATAGGATTTCCAAGGCTATAAATCTTTATGGAAACAGACTGCCTCATCCTTCTCCCATAGAGTGGTTGGTGGGTTTGAACTGCCAATCTTTTGGTTAGCAGCCCAGTGCCTAAACCATACCACCACCAGAGCTCCTACTCAATGAGCCAGGAGGTAGAAAAGAAACTTTAACAACAATATTAGGCCAGTTGACTGGGCTGCCCCACAAAACTTTGAGCCTAAACCTCCGAGCCAGGAACTGATCCCATGAGGTGTTCCAGTGTACCTAATATCAGCAGCTACACCTTTTCTTTGTTTGTTGTAAAATTATGTATAATATAATATCTGCCTATTTGTCCAATTTCTGATGCACAACTTAGTGATATGAGTTAAATTAGTCAAGTTATGATGCCATTACCTTAATCAATGTGAATTTCATAGATGAAAACTCACTACTTCCCAAAGAATGGTTCCTCCTTCTGCCCACCCCCGGTAACCACTAATAACAATTGGTCATTTATTTACCAATTTTTTCATTTCATATAAGGAGCTCTGGTTGTGTAGTGGTTAAGGCGTTTGGCTGCTGTGTTAGACTGGGTTCTCTAGAGAAACAAAAACCATCCAAGATTATATATATATAAAGAGAGAAAGAAATTTATCTTAGGAAAATGGCTCACAAACGTATAGAAGCTGGCAAGTCCAAAGTCCCTGGAGTAAACATCAGGCTGGAGGCTTTTCTTAGCTTCTACAACTGCAGGGGCTGAGAAGCTCAAGGCTGGCAGGCGGTACACCGGCTGTTGACTCCCAACGAATGACGAATCCAAGATCTCCAGGCCGAACGGTGGACTGCTCACTCACGGACAATTGTAGACAGCACAACAGAATCCTGATCCACAGAAGAATGTCTCTCTTCCCAGGATGTCCCTGGGTATCCTGGAAGCAGGCCACACCCCTAGGGAAACTCCCCCTGAACAGATTGGCCACTCAGAACATAGTCATCTGATCCCATCATGGGAACAAACACACAGAACAGGGGTCCAACCAAGTTGACACACAGCTCCAACTATCACAGTCCACCACTTGTCAACTTGTCAGTTGTGCACATCTTCTTAACCATATATAATCTCTAAATAAGGACAATTACAGAGTCATATTTGTGCCTAACATGATATGCTAACACACATACAACCAAAATGCATTAACTTTATTTACATTTCACAGTTCATAACAGAAGAAAACAAAAATATTTGATGCACATATACAATGAAGAAA
>NW_006921627.1:5224228-5242310 GCF_000298275.1 Orycteropus afer afer | reverse complement strand
GTTAGCCACAGCCTATGAATCCGTACATGATCGCACATCTGGCCATTTCTTGTTCCATGCAAAGTGAACAGCCATATGCACGGCTCAAAGTTCTGCCCATTGGGAGGATTTCCCCTCACCACTGTCCTTTAAGGAAGTCCCAGAATGGGCTGCAGTGCTGCTGCTGTCCACTTTCTAGTGGTGCCTGCATATTGCACAGAACCGTCTAAACCAGGCACGAGTTTTCTCTTCTTCAGTCAACTGATCATAAGGAACTCCCCATGAGACCATAGGTGCAGAGTGGGACAGGGAAGGTAATGTGACTGGAGTGGAGACCATAGACATTTGGACCACTTCCTCATGCAACTTACTTGTGCCTTCAGGTCCTGCTCGAGCCCGATCTCTGATACACCACTTCCATTTAATGATGGAGTGCTGCTGTGCACATCCAACTTTATGACTCTGTGGGTCAGACAACACCCAGTTCATGATGGGTAGCTCAGGCCTCATGGTGACTTGGTGGACCAAGGTTAGTCTCTACTAAAGCCCAGTAACAAGCCAAAAGCTGTTTCTCAAAAGGAGAGTAGTTATCTGCAGAGGATGACAAGGCTTTGCTCCAAAACCCAAAAGGTCTGTGTTGCGATTCACCAATAGGAACCTGCCAAAGGCTCCAAACAGTATCTCTATCTACTACAGACACTTCAAGCACCATTGGATTAGCCGGATCATATGGCCCAGGTGGCAGAGCAGCCTGCGTAGCAGCCTGAACCTGTTGCAGAGCCTTCTGTTGTTCTGAGCCCCACTCAAAACTAGCAGCTTTCCAAGTCACTTGATAAATAGGCCGCAGCAACACACCTAAACGGGGGATATGTTGCCTCCAAAATCCAAAGAGACCCACCAGACGTTGTGCCTCCTTTTTAGTTGGGGGGAAGCCAGATACAATAACTTATCCTTCACTTTAGTGGGAATATCTAGATATGCCCCACACCATTGGACCCCTAGAAATTTCACTGAGGTGGAAGGTGCTTGAATTTTTGTTGGGTTAATTTCCCAACCTCTAGCATGCATATGTTTCACCAATAAGTCTGGAGTCGTCGATGCTTCTTCTTTACTAGGTCCGATCAGCATAATGTCATCAATATAATGGACCAGTATGATGTCTTTTGGAAGGGAAAGGCGATCAAGATCCCTATGGATTAAATTATGACATAGTGCCAGGGAGTTGATATACCCCTGAGGAAGGACTGCAAAAGTATACTGTTGGCCTTGCCAGTTGAAGGCAAACTGCTTCTGATGGTCTTTTGAAATTAGTATAGAGAAAAAGGCATTGGCCAGATCAATAGCTGCATACCAAGTACCAGGAGATGTACTAATTTGCTCAAGCAATGAAACCACATCAGGAACAGCAGCTGCAATTGGAGTCACCACCTGATTAAGTTTATGATAATCTACTGTCATCTCCTAGATCCATCTGTTTTTTGCATAGTCCAAATAGGTGAATTAAATGGGAATGTGGTGGGAATCACCACCTCTGCATCCTTCAAGTCTTTGATAGTGACAGTAATCTCTGCAACCCCTCCAGGGATGCGGTACTGCTTTTGGTTTACTATTTTTGTGGGTAGAGGCAGTTCTAATGGCTTCCACTTGGCTTTTCCTCCCATAATAGCCCTTACTCCACATGTCAGAGAGCCAATGTGGGAATTCTGCCAATTGCTGAGTATATCTATTCCAATTATGCATTCTGGCACGGGGGAAATCACTATAGGATGGGTTCGGGGACCCACTGGATCCACTTGGAGATGCACCTTGGCTAAGACTCCATCAATAACTTGACCTCCATATGCCCCCACTCTGACTGGTGGGCCACAGTGATGCTTTGGGCTTCCTGGAATTAGTGTCAATTCAGAGCCAGTGTCCAGTAATCCCCCAAAATTCTGATTATTTCCTTTTCCCCAATGAACAGTCACTCCCGTAAAAGGCCTCAGATCCCTTTGGGGAAAGCTAGGAGAAAGACTGACATTATAGGTTTTTGGCAATGTAATGGGGTCCTTCCTCAAAGGGACCTGGCCTCCCCTTCATTCAAGGGGTTGTGGGTCTGTATACTGACTCAAGTCTGGGAATTGATTGAGAGGTCGTGACTCTGTATTCTGGCGATTCAATCTAGGTTGCTGTTCACGTGACCTAGAATTCTTCTGTCTATACAGATCAAGTAAATATTTAGTAGGCTTGCCTACTAAATATTTACTTGATACATATTTCACTACGAGGAACACCATGAGCAATTAGCCAATGCCATAATTCCACATGTAAGACTATTCTGATTGCTGTTCTGACTCTGCTGTCCATTATGGTAACCACGTCCACCTTGCCTTTGTCGATTAACTGCTGCCACTTGGCTCCTACTACCACAGGGTCCAGTCAGCCCCATCGTAGTTAAGTGTCTTAGTTCAATTAGGGCAGTTCCCACTGTCAAATTAGGTTTACATAAAATAGCAATCACAGCAGTCTTCAAGGATGCTGGAGCTCCCTTCACGAATTTATTCCTCACGATACTGGTGAAAGGCGTGTCTTCTGGACTCTCTATTTCTGGCTCTAGGGGTCTAATCTGATAAATCCATTCTAACAAGCCAATTCCTAAGCCTCTGGATACCTTCTTCTACATTAAACCAAGGCAGGTCTGGTACTTCATCTTGTCTTAAGGTAGGTCACCGCATAATCCATGCCTCAGTAAGCCAACCAAATAAACTATTAGATCCTTTCCTAACCTCTCGAGCTGAGACATTGAATGAAGAATCCATACTTAGTGGGCCTAAATCAATAAACTCAGACTGATCCAATGTTACATTCCTTGCACCATTATCCCACACCCTCAGTAGCCATTCCCATACATATTCTCCAGGTTTCTGTCTGTACATGTTAGCAAAATCAAGTAGGTCTTTTCGGGTATAGGTACCACCTCCTCAGTCACACTTTCTATTTCACCTCTTGGGGCTCACTTGGACTTGACTTTAGTTATGGGTCTTGTAGAAACAATGAGTGCTTGAGGCAGTTCCTGAGAGCATTCATGAATGTCTTCCATGGCCTCTTACTCAAACAATGACCCAGCGGGAACAGCTGAGTTAATCTCATCAAACTGAGGGAGCGGGGTAATGGTTTTACAGTAATCCATTCAAATGGGAGGGATTCAACAGAATTTACAGGCTCCATATCCTCATTTTCCTGATTATCTGTCCATATGTCCCTATTCCAGGTTTCAGGATTCCATTTTTTTCCAATCAATGCCCTCACTTTAACGCCAGACACCATTCTGGATTGGTAATTTAGCTGGCGTTGTAATTCAGCCATCCTTACAATAAGACTCTGGGTTTGGTTTTCAGCAATATCAGCTCTGTTATTAGAAGATATAAGGCTTTCTTTCAGAGCACAGCTGGAAGCACTGAGGTCTTTTATGTGGCGCTTAAGCTGAGACTCAGCAACTTTGAGCTCATCTTGCTCTTTCACCAGTTTGTCCAGTGTAAGTAGGACCAACCAACCAGCTTCCTTATACTCCTCATTCTGACAAAATTGCAGAAAAGTATCAAATATCTGATCACCCACAGCGTCACTTCTCACAAGTATTTGATCTATTGGTGGTGCTATTTCATGTATTAATTTTGCCACCTCACGCCACGGATTAGTAGGGCCCTCTTTACTAGCAGACATAGAGTTGCTAGTGTCATTAAAATTAATCAAACTGGAGAACCAATCTAGGAAGCCCATCCTTATGATTTTGTCTCTCTAGAACCACTCCCGGTACAAAATGTGTTAGACTGGGTTCTCTAGAGAAACAAAAACCAGCTAAGATTATATATATATAAAGAGTGAAAGAAATTTATCTTAGGAAAATGGCTCACAAACATATAGAAGCTGGCAAGTCCAAGGTCCCTAGAGCAAACATCAGGCAGGAGGCTTTTCTTAGCTTCCGCAACTGCAGGGGCCGAGAAGCTCAAGGCTGGCAGGCGGTACAATGTATCACGGAATGTGGGCGCTCACAGACACTAAGTCACACCACAGGCATTCTTCTTCAGACAGATTTGCTTGCCATCTGGCATATGAAACTAAAGGAGTACCATAACCATACCTGTGGTACACTGGCTGTTGACTCCAACGAATGACAAATCCAAGATCTCCAGGCCGAACGGTAGACTGCTCACTCACAGACAGTTGTAGGCAGCACAGCAGAATCCTGATCCACAGAAGAATGTCTCTCTTCCCAGGATGTCCCTGGATATCCTGGAAGCAGGCCACACCCCTAGGGAAACTCCCCTTGAACAGATTGGCCACTCAGAACACAGTCATCAGATCCCATCATGGGAACAAACAAACAGAACTGGGGTCCAGCCGAGTTGACACATAGCTCCAACTATCAGCTGCTAACCAAAAGGTTGGTGTTTTGGATTCACCAGTCGCTCCACAGAAGAAAGATGAGGTAATCTGCTTCCGTAAAGATTTACAGCCTTGGAAGCCTGATGGGGTCACTATGAGTCTGACTCGATGACAGTGAGTTTGGGTTGTTTTATTTATTTTTTTGTCATTTCATGTAAGTGAGATTGTACAGTATATGTCCTTTTGTGATTGAGTTATTTCACTCAGCATAATGTCTTTTAGGTTTATCCATGTCATAACATGTATTAGGACTTCATTTCTTTTTATGGCTAAGTAGTATTCCATTGTATGTATGTATGTATCATTTTTTTATCCATTTATCCATTGTTGGGCACTTATATTCTACCTTTTCGCTATTGTGACTAGTCCTATGATGAATATAGGTATACATATGTCTGTT
The DNA here is from genome assembly GCF_000298275.1 of Orycteropus afer afer. NCBI lineage: Eukaryota > Metazoa > Chordata > Mammalia > Tubulidentata > Orycteropodidae > Orycteropus > Orycteropus afer. The sequence continues at coordinate 5,237,506 of NW_006921627.1, read as the reverse complement.
TGGCTTTCTGCTTTTAAGTCCCTAGGACAAATACCAAGGAGCTCTGGTGACACAGTGGATGAGGTATTTGGCTGCTAACCAGAAGGTCAGCTGTTCAAACTCACCGGCTGATACATGGAAGGAAGATGGGACAGTCTACTTCTGTAAAGATTTATAGCCTCAGAAACCCAGTGGGGGCCACTATGAGTTGGAATAGACTTGATGGCAATGAGTAGGGCAAATACCTGGGAGTGGAATTGCTGAGTCATATGGTCTTATGGTAGTTCTATTTTTAATTGTTTAGGATTCACCATGGTGTTTGCAACAATGGTTTTACAGTCTCACCAGCAATGGATAAGGGATCCAATCTTTCCACATCTTCACTAACTTTTTAAAAATTTTTTAAAATTATTTTTTATTTTAGAATTATTACTGTTTTATTTAGCTTCTTTTTTAGTGATTTTAATCTAGTTTATTAATTGTATCAACACATTTTCTAGGATTTTAAATACCTAGATTAGGCATTTTCTCAAATGTTCACATTTAGTGGTAAGTAAGCACACATACAATTCAAAAATAGCTGTAGCAGTTACAATATAGAAAATATTTTCATTATAGTCATAAAAGAGTAAGATATCTAAAGAGAGGGCCAATTAGTGTTTCCTGGAATATTTTCCCACTAAAATCAAAAGAATGTTAGATTTAACACCCAATATATACATGAAATTAAAAAATACTTCTTTACCAAAAATAGATTTCTCTCCTTGTCCAGGACATCTTCACAATTACTAACACAACTTGATAATTTAAAATATATATATATAAACTCAATAACAACTTTTTTGGTCTTTGTGGCCTCTAGGAGTAGTTTTCCTCACCAGCATTTGTTATTTTCTATATTTTTGATCATTACCATTCTAGTAGGGGTGAGGTGGTATCTCATTGTAGTTCTGATTTACATCTTTTTAATGGCTAATTGAGCATCTTTTCATGTGGTTGTTGACTACTTGAATATCCTCTTGTTCAACAAGACTGATGTTTATGTTGAGTTTTCACATTGCAAAGGGAAGCCCATGACTTGACATTCCTCTTCCAACAAGTCTCTCTGTTCCCTTCATCCTCCCATTGTGAGAACAGAGCCATTCCAGTGTACAGCTTCTGGGGCAGGGATGAGGGAGAAGCAAATGAAATCATGATTTCCTCTCTCACCTCCTTGAGTTGAGAAGGGTTAGAGAATAAGAACTAGATGAAGTTGATTTTAAATCAAAAGAATTCTGGAACACATGAATCATTAATTCCTTTGATAGACAGACACATAACATTTAAAATATTTGTATTTTCCTTTATTCTAGTCTGTGTGTCAAAAGGGAGCTCTGGTGGCATAGTGCCTAAGGCATTTGACTGCTAACCAGAAGGCTGGCAGTTCAAACCCACCAGCCACTCCTCAGAAGGAAGGTTGGGTAATCTACTTCTGTAGTGATACCGCCCCGGAAACCCAAGGAGGGGTCACTATGAGTTGGATCTGACTCCACGGCAGTGAGTTTTTTTTTTGGTGTGTCAAAAGAGACTGTGTTGTTGTTGTTATGTGCCGTCGAGTCGGACCTGACTCATAGCAACCCCTCCTTGGGTTTCCAAGGCAGTATCACTATGGAAATAGATTGCCCCATCTTCCTTCCAAGGAGTGGCTGGTGGGTTTGAACCACCAGCCTTCTGGTTAGCAGTCAAGTGCCTTAGGCACTATGCTACCAGAGCTCCCCAAAAGAGACTAGCTGTAGTTAAAAATGGAAGTCCGTTACTGGCAAGTCTAGGTTTGTGGGTAAAAGATAAAATAGGCAATAAATTGAGGAACAATTGCAGGGAAGTAGCAATAAATGAGTTCAGAACATGTTTGGAAGAGAAAATAATGTTCAAGCTTGATTTAGTATGTTAAATAAGAATTCAACTTTGCTGTGATTCATGAAAATTGAAAAATTTTGACATAAATAACTATATATATATATTATTTAAAAAAAAAAAAAAAAAAAACCTCACTGCCGTTGAGTCGATTTGACTCATAGCGACCCCTCCTTGGGTTTCTGAGCGGTATCTCTATGGAAGTAGGTTCCTTCCAAGGAGCAGATGGTGGGTTTGAACCGTGAAGCTTTGAGTATGTTACTCAGGAAATACCACCTGTCTGTTACAGGGAAATATTTTAAGGCAAGCGTTATTAAATTAGAAGTTGGTATTCAATTATACAGTAAGGGAGAGGTCAGCACAACATGATCAAGGCAAAGGAAGACACTGGGAGGTACACAAGAGAAAAGACAACAAAGGTCAATACTATTACGTACATAATCCTGTATTAATGTATTATGAACAATGTCTATGAGTGGATACATAGTTAGACATGTCAGCTGGACATAGGTAGACATGTAAGCTGAACAGATGTGGGAAGGTGAATGGGAGTACACATATATATTTGTATGTGTTGCAAGTATATACAGGGATATAGTAGAGCATACAGGGGACAAAGTAGCCATAACCAAACACCTTGAGGGAATGAGTACTAGGCCTGGGAACTTAGGACCACAGTCTTGGGGGACATCTAGGTCAATTGACATAACAATGTCCACAAAGACAATGTTTTACTTCTTAATTTGGTGAGTAGCAACTGAGTCTTCAAAGCTGGAGAGCAGCCATCTAAGATGCAACTATTGGTTTCTCTGCATTTGGAGCAAAGAAAAGTGAAGAAAATAAAAGATTCAAGGAAACAACTAGTTCAAAGGACTAATGGACCACACAAACCCCCCAGCCTCAACTACCCTGTGGTCAGAAGAATTAGATGGTGCTTGGCTACCTCTACTAACCAAAATAGAAAGTCCTGGACAGAGAGGGGGAAGAAAATGTAGAACAAAATTCAAAATCATAAAAAAACCCACCAGACTTACTGGTTTGATGAAAACTAGCGGAACCCCTGAGACTGTGGTCCTTAGACACCCTTCAAACCTGGAACTGAACCCCCACCTGGGAAACAACTTTCATCCAAACAATAGACAGGGTTATGAAGTGAGTAATAACATCAGGGAAGAGTGTACTTCTCAGAACAATCAACCATATGAGACCAAAAGGGCTGCATTTGCCCAAAAACAAAGCTCAGAAGGCAGGAAGGGGTAGAAAAAGGACTAATGGTGGGAACCCAGGGAGGAAGTGGGAAGAGTGCTGTCACATTGTCACAAAACAAAACGTGTGTAAATTGTTGAATGGAAAAACTAATTTGCTTTGTGAACTTTCATTTAATCCACAATGCAAAGTTTTTTTTAGAAAAAAAGTTGTTTTTTGCCACTTTCAGAAAAAGAAATGGGCATAAGCAGCCTAAGATACTTGTTTGCCGAAAATAAGATTTCTGGAAAAGTGGAAATATATTATAAAATTTTTAGGCAAACAATTACGAAATATTTTTAGTGCCCTTTATCAATCGGAAGTAGTTTTTTGTTAGGTTAGCAAGATAAACATATATTGTACATGACTTGGTTTGCTGAGAATGGTTACACATGGTATATATAGAAATTGCAAGGACTGAGAGGCGGATAAAGAACACACCAAAGTTGTTTCTTCTAAAACCAAGAAGAAAAGATCCTCAAAGAAGGGTTGTTTTTCCATATTTCTCTGATCCTATATATATTTTTATATCTCTAAGAAGGTTTGGAAATTTTCAGAGTAGTGAACACACTTTCTCCAGCTGGCAGGGTTTTTGTGAGCCAATCATGTGAGGGAAGGAGGGAAGGACGAGGGAGAACAATAGTACCTTGTTTTCACAGGAACCTTTCTCCAGGGAACACAGAGCAACTTAGGCTGCAGTCACGTTTTAGGATCAGAGGTTGCTGCCTCTCCCAGAAGATTAGTCCTTTCTACCTATCTGGGGAGGTGTTTTCTGCTACAGCTTAAGGTTGCATATAGATCAGTGAGGATGGGACATGGTACCCCTGGATAAATTCTGGAGTTCACTGGGAAGACAGAAAGTATAGCTTGCCACCTCCTGTATATGGAGGGGAAGCCAAGGCAGAGGGGGCTGGCACAGACAAACATATTAGGTCTGCCTGTCATGCCACTGAAGGAATTCAGAGGCTCACCCAATGTTCTCCTGCACTAAGTAAGGGGTATAGGCTGGTTCAGAAGCACAGCAGGCCACAGAGTATATTCCATAATCTCTTTGGAGTAGCTTAACTCTCACTGAGGATATTTTGTTTCATGCTTGTGGCTTTGATGGTGTCATTGTTGTGCCATACCCAGAGCACTCCCCTCATCCAGTGAGCTGATGTTCCTTGGACTGCCAAATCTGGGCCATGGGACTTTGAATTTGGTCATCAACAGAAGAAGATGCACCTAGGGGGATCCTGACTGCCTACAAATAGCCAATGAAGGAGGAAAAATAAAGTACAATTAGGAAAATATAGGGAAGGGGATTCTACTTCCCAGGAATCCTGATGAGGGAGAAGATGAGCAATAGTGTTAGGTGCCGAGGAGAGGTCTAGAAGGATGAGAACAGAGAAGAAATCAGCACAGTTGGCCACAGAACAGGAAGAGTCACTAGTGAATTATGTAAACAACTGATACCTGTTTTAACAAAGAAGGAAAGTGGAAATCATGTTGTAGAATCATACAGTATTTGGGCTAGAAGAGAACTTGAAGGTCATTGAGGTTACTCATACTCAAACTGAGGCCACTAGGGGTAAAGGGATTTATCTACAGTCACTAAAGTTTTTATCACATGTAAATGTGAAGAAGGCTTTCTCTTTTCAGAATATGGGATGATCCTGAGTTTTGTTACAGCAGCAACCAGAGTACGAACTTATATTCAAAACTGACAAAAAAAGCAAAAGTCTTTTTTTTTTTAAGCACATGATCAGTGGTAAGAACACTGAGCTGGCAATCAGGGCACCTGGATTTCAGTCTTGACTCTGATATGAACTGGCTCTGTGACTTGAGGCCAAGTCATTTCTGCCCTCTGCGCCTCACTTTTCTTCTCTGTAAATGGAGAAGGCCTGACTAGATGGTCCTCAGAGTTCCCTCCAGCTGACATTATTCCCAGAGAAAATGGTATTTGCTTGAGCACTGTGGATTCTGAGTTGTCAGTGACTGGAGAAAGATTGGAAAAAGGAGACTCAGGGAAGATGTGTGGGTTCAAATCCTGGCTGCAACCACTTTTGTAGCTGTACAATCTTGCCCTCTCATTTGTTCAGGAACTAGGACTTGGATCCTAGGCACAGCTCTTATCCCTGACACAATAGCTGTCCCCCACCTTCCCCTTCTCACGTTCTTTTTCTCCTTCACCTGGGAGTTGAAGGTTTTGTTTTATACTTGGGAGCGGCAAGAGAGGGGTTATGCTTGGATGAGCTCTGGGTGATGGTGCTTAGTGAGAGGCTCTCTGAGGAGCCTTTGTCTAGAGAGGTTCAGTGACTTTGAGGGACATTTCCATAGGCCCTGGTGATTGTGGTCATTCTCACAGCTCTCCTTTTCCTTCTTTGCATTTTGGAGCTACAGACCAGTTCCCACCTCAGAGCCTTCCCCACCCCTCCCTACCTGCTGGGCAGCCATCACATAAACACTGCTGTGTGCTTTTTAAGCTCAGGGGTGGAAGAGACTTCTGCCCAGAGACTGGCTGTGGAGTTGGCTGCTTATTTTGGCAGCTCCCCACAGGCTTCCTAACCAGACCATCAGAAGCTGAGGGAACTAGAGGTGGGAGTCTGTGAGTCACTGCTCTGACTTAGGGAGGGAGCTATCCCTCGAGGTGCCCCTCCAGGAAGCTGACTTCCCCCCCTTAGCAGGGTTCCTGACTAGGTCAAGTAATTTGATGAACATCCCAAGGTGGCATTCAGGAATAATGATCCTGATCTCAATAAGTTTGTGATGGCAAATTGAAAACCTGGCATGTCATAAACTCTCAGTAAAAGCTCATTTTCCTTTCCTTAGTATTCCTTGAAGTAAAGATAGAGAGGGTGTATCCTGTAGGTGCAGACATGGAGGAAGAGCTGAAGGAAAGCAAAAATCAAGTTCCACACACACAGATGCCCTTGTTTCCCATGTGTTTCTCCAGTTCCCAGATGGAGGCTGACTGTGATGGGAACGAGGCACTTTGCTTCATGCTGCATTTTGCTAACCCCTTGTTGTCCTGAGGCAGGCAGCTCCCAGTCATTACCTCACCGCAGGGCCCCAGCCTGCCAGAGTGAGTGGTGGAACTGCCTGGGTGGAGAGCTAGAGGCTAATTTTAGATCTGGAGACTCCTTGCTAACAGCTGTGGCTGGGCCCAGGCAGCTGGGCTGGGATGACTGTGGCGATCTCTAAGTCTTCTCACAGGGATCCCTGGACTCAACCCTAAAGGTCTGTTCTCAGGGGCACATTCCTACCTCTGCTTCAGCTGCAGGGGAAGCCTAGCTCAAGGGTTCCTCTGGACAGAGGGTAGGGCCTTGAAGCCACCATTTTCTCCAAGGCTTCCTTTCTCTGTTTCACATTAAGATATTTTTATACTCCATCTTCTCTTTCCAGATGGTACTGGAGACCAGAAACTACTGATATGGCACTTATGTAGTATGCCAGCAGGGGCTCTGAAAAGGGGCAGGTAGAAACAATGGGGAGAAGAAGGTATCCCTAGTCTGTCCTGGCTAAATCTAACCTCCTACTCAATACCAGAGTCCCTGAGTGGTGCAAACGGTTAATGTATTTAGCTAGTAACCAAAAGGTTGGAGGTTAAAGGCCACTCAAAGGCACGTCCTAAGAAAGGCCTGGCAATGTACTTATGAAAAATCTGTCATTGAAAACCCTGTGTAGTACAGTTCTACTCTGTCTCTGACACACATAGGGCCACCATGAGTCAGAAAGAATCAGCTTGATTTTTTGAAAAATATTAAATGATTATTTTATTTACACACCCAATTCATAAATAATTGAGTCCTCTTTTTGATTGCACAATGATTCCTTGAACATCTACTGATTACACTGAGTGACAAGTAGATTACTGGATTTACTCACGTCTGTGTGTGACCATGTTCTCTCACTTATATGCTCATGCTCATTCTTACACAGACACACACACACACATGCACACCAGACGGGATGGGACTTGGGTCTGCTGACACTGGACTGGGCTCCTGGGGCTCTCAAAGCACCAGCAGTTGACTTCAGGTGCCTATGTGCCCAGCCCTGGTGGGAAACTGTCCCATACACAGGCGAGACTTCATGACAGCTAGAGAACAAAGAGACACAACCCAGGGAGCTCCCGCCCCTGCCTGTGGAGCTTCTCTGCCTTTGTTCATCCTGGGAGGCATCTCTTTGGAGTTGCAAATATTTTAATTCACAGACACTCAAGGAGGGGTGGGGTAGGAGCTGGGGTGGCATGTTTACCATCTGACTGTCTAGAGCCAGGCCTTTACTAATCCCCACAAGTGGCAACAGCATTCTAGAGACATACCAATACCACTACCCATCAGGTCGATTTTTACTCATAGCAACCCTAAAGGACAGAGTAGGGTTTCCAAGGCTGTAAATCTTCTACGGAATCAGATTGCCTCATCTTTTTCCCACACAGTGGCTCGTGTTTGAAGTGTTGACCTTTTGGTTAGCAGCCAAATGCACTACCTGAGCTTCCTAGAGACATATAGTGGTGTGCTAGTATCAAACATGTGACCCAGACTGGATCCCCCAGCAACAGGGTTGGGATGGTTATGGGGGCCTCCGGCTCCTCCAAGTCTGTCACAGAGCAGGTGGGGCTGGTCTGGTCACAGGGTCTGCACAGCCATAGGGTACAGCAGGGCAGCTTCCGGGTGGTATGGTAGTGGATGACTTCTGGGACATTGCAAAAAGGGTGCTGTTCTGACTTAGAATATACTTCTCTTTGGTTTTGGCCAGTTTCATGTGCATAGAACTCTCGTTACTTTCCAGGGAGAGGGAGTAGTTGTGCTTGTTGGTCTGGCTGTTCCCTACCAGGTAGCTGCACTCCTTGCAAAGTTGCAGCATTCTCTAGGTATCACCCCTTGATGACTCCAATGTACCATATATGCTTTTCCAGGAGAATAGCAGGGTCCATTCCTTCTCTTAGGATCCCATAGAACTTGAGGCTCCCATGTTTGATGGGCTTGAACATCCTCTGGGTACATGAAGCTGACACTACGGATCCTGGGAAGGTGGGAGGGGGTGCTTGCTGCTTATTGGCGCCTTTAAACTGGGCTGCCAGAGTTGGGATGGTGACTCGGTTACACTCCCACACTAGTTGTACTTATAGGTGGACCTTTTGTCGTCTTGAGGGAGTTTATTCTCCAACAGCCAGTGGCCAACTACACTGTCCAAATTGAAGTTAATGCTTTGGTCTTCTGGTTCATAAGGGGTGCCATATAGCAGGATGCCTTTCTTGCCTCTTGAAATTCATTCGATCAGTGTATGTCCACAAAGAAAAGACTCTCATTTCATTTTAAAATCTTGTTAAAATGTAGATTCTGATTCAGTGTCGAACCAGAATGAACTCGATTGGAGAGAGGAACAACCAGCTTCAAGGGAATTATGTCTTTTGCTTAAGCTGAATGATGAGCACAGAGGCTTATCCTTTAAGCTATTACGGATTCCTTGAGATGCATGTTATATTTCTTTTAAGAAACAATTGAAAAAAATAGGGCATTCAAAAAGTAGAGAAAAGTGGCTTAGAGGGCTTGGTTAAGGACAAGAAAGACAAGTCAATCAAGACAGGGTGGTAAGTGGTGGTAAGTGCTGTAGCAGAGCAATTAGAATAATAACTCAACTATGTGCACTTTACCCATATGGTCGGTTGCATTGAATCCTCATAATTGTGGCCCTGTGAAATGTAGCAACCCATAGAATTTCCATTTTACTGGTGGGAAGACTTAAGATTCAGAGAGGTTAGTTGCCTTGTTCAAGATTTTGTGGAGAATAATCTTTATAGTCAGACTTGAAGGCTTACATGTGAGCCACTACACCATGACAGTGAAGGAGCAAGAAGAGCTCTGGCCTGTAGGAGGTGGGAATTGGGAAGGCAAGAACATTACTTAATCTCTCTCAACTTTTGTTTTGTAGTCTATAAAATGTAAATATACTTGCTGCTCCATTTTGTGCAAATAATTTAAATATTAAAGTACTGTGTTGGTGTAATAGCTGACATTTATTAGGAACTAATCCTATGGCAAGGAGCTCTGGTGTGATACAGTGCTTAGAATCAACTTGATGGTAATGGGATTGTTATGTCTCTAGAATGCTGTTGCCACTTGTGGGGGCTGGTAAAAAGGTCAACAGTTTGAATCTAACAGCTTCTCTGTGGGAGAAAGATGAGGCAATCTGCTTCTGTAAAGGTTTGCAGCCTTAGTAACCCTATGGGGCAGCTCCACTCTGCCCTATAGGGTCACTGAGTCGGAATCGACTTGATGGTAATGGGTTTAATCCTATGCCAGGCACTGTTCTTGTATTACTTCCTCTAATCTTTCTTTGACACCCCCAAGAGGACCTTGATCCCTATTTTATAGGGCAGCCTGTCTGCCTGCACTTAGCATTCCTCTTTTAACAAATCTTTCTTCCCTCACCCTCCCAGGGTGTTGGCTTCTACTTTGTCAATGATAGTCATTCTGGGGCTGAGATGCTAGCGATATGAAGCACCTGTCCTTATCCCACCCCGAGAACAAGCAATTCTGTTGTGTTGGCGCATGCCAGGTTCCACAGTTATCTCTGAGGGCCATCACCTTCAGTTGAGAAGGCTGAAGCTTTGAAATCCTTGGTCTACCCCAGTGGTTGTCAGCCTAACTGCGTATTAGAATCACCCGGAGAGCTTTAAAAGCTATCAATGCCAAGACCTCCTCCGAAGCCAGTGATTAAATTGGGGGAGGAGTTAAGCATCAGCTTTCCAGGTGATTATAATGGGCAGTCAAGGTAAAGAACGTCAGGTCTGCACTTTGTCTCCAGAAGAGACGAGCTAACGAATAAAGAGGGGATGAAGATATGAAGGAGTGTTCAGATAAGCAATGCCCAGAATGCCCATGGGTCCCAGGATGACCTGAGGATTAGGCCAGGGAAGATGGGAAATGGGAAAAGAAAACAGGAGGAAAGAGGTAATAAAATAGAAAGGAAAATAAGCTTCGTGTTGGAGGAGATCAATAAGAATCACCTATGTAGATTTGGCCACTCCTTGGAAGGAAGGTTGGGCAATCTACTTCCGTAGTGATACCACCTCGGCAACCCCAGGAGGGGTCGCTATGAGTCAGGTCTGACTCGATGGCACATTACAACAATAACGTGTAGATTTGGTGGGAGATACAGACAACAAAGATGAACTCTTTTGCACATACAGTACCGTGTTGTCTGTGATGGGCAAACATTGATCTGTGAGGCTGAACTATTAGGTATGTTGATATAGTGGGGAGTGTGCCCATGACCATGTATAAGGTTGGTAGACAATGTTACTGTATGTTCTCTAAGAATTCCCAGGTATACAGTAGAGCTGACAAGGGACAAGGTTGTAGTCACTTCTTGGTCACAGCCAGCTACCCAGAGGGACTGAGTAGTTGAACCTGTGGGCTTGGGACCTTAGTCACAGGGGACATCAAGCTCAATTGGCATAGCATACTACACAAAACATTGTTCCACCTCCTACTTTAGCGAGTAGCGACTGGGATCTTAAAAGCTTACAAGCAGCCATCTAAATGCAACGATGGGTCTCTCCTCGTCCAGAGCAGAGAATGAAGTAAACCAAAGATTCATGGAAACAATTAGTCCTAGTGACTGGTACACCATGCGATCCTCAGCCTTTACAACTGTGAGACCAGAACAACTAGATGGTGGTGCCTGGCTACCACTGTCAACCACTTGGAGGGGGGATCTATGTAGGAGATCCTGGATAGAGTGGGAGAACAATGTGGAACAAAACTCAAAATCGTAAGAGAAAGAAGGGACCAGTTTTGCTGGTCTGATAGAACCTTGTGGAACCCTTGAGACTATATAGCCCCTAGTTGTCCTTCAGGTCTAGAATTGAACCCACTCCTGTGGCTTCCAGACAAACAAAAGACAGGCATATGAGCTGAATATTTACATTAGGTAGGTACAATCCTTGGGGAGATCAATCATGGGAGAATAGAAGGGCTGTGTATGCACAGGGAGACAGCTCAGGGGGCAAGAGTACATGGGAGGGAAGGACACAGCGGAGAGGTGGCTTTGGGGAGGAAGTGGGAGGAGAGCTGTTGCATTGTGGGAGATGTCATGAGACAAAATGTGTGTGAACTGCTGTATGGAAGATGAATTTGCTCTGTAAACTTTCACCCAAATCACAATAAAATTTTTTTTTAAAAAATCACCTATGTAGATTTGGGTTCAGTTTATCTAGAGTGGAAAAGCAAATTCTCAGGAGGAGGTCAGACCAGAAGGAATCAGTTCAGAGTTCTGGTGCTAAATCATTCCCCAAAGTGGCCCCATAGCTTTCTAACGTCATCTGTTCTCTGAGTTCAAATCTACCCAATAAATATATGATTATATGGTGTATTTGGGCCACAGGAGATACAAAGATGTGTGAGCTCCATCCAGTTGGCATTCCAAAAGATATGGTGTTCTTGCACAGACAGGAGGTACACATCTAAAATTATACATCCCCTTGACAACCAGGAGCCCTCTCATCAGCTTAACACACTTGCAGGGTCTGTAATGAGTGCAAGAACCATGTCTGTTTTGTGTCTTAGTCACCACTCTGTCACTCAGAACCTAGCACTCTGCCTGTCTCAAAGAAAGTTCTCAACTGACAATCCTTTTTTTTTTTTTTTAATTGACTTTGATTATTCAAAACAATTAGAGCAAGGTGAACTTCAAGTGGACCATGATTATGTGCCCAGGTGCCTAGTAGAAATGAGAGAAATAGAGGCTAGCATAGAGGGGGAAAGTAGGACTTGATCTGGGACTGAATGATGAAGAGGATTTAGGTAGATGGGGATGAGGGAGGGTAGAAACAGAGAACAAGCAAAGATGTGCCAGCCTTCTGGTTAGCAGTCAAGTGCCTTAGGCCCTATGCTACCAGAGCTCAAATTGGGATCCCATGGTAGTGTAGTGTTTAGAAATGTACCATCTAGGAACAAGACATGCAGAAACCAAGACCCAAAAATAAGTAAAGACTTCGGAATTGGCTCAGCTGGCAACTAAGAATGGCAGAGCAGTTGTTCTCAATTCTGATTGCATTTTATATCACCCAGGAAGCTTAAAAATTAATTGATGCAATGGATAGAGGTTGCACAAGTGTATGTATACATTTGTCAATGCTCCTTGAGATGTTTCACTTATAATGGGTGCATTTTATTGTATGTAAATTTGCCTAAATACAGTTGATTTAAAAACAAAACAAAACAAAAATGTGGGAAGAGTCTGTGGGGCCTGTGCCTTTGGGTTCAGAATTATAAACAAACAAACAAATAATTGATGCCAAGGGCCACTCCCAGATACTTTGATTTAATTGGATTTGGGCAGGACCTATACATCAGCATTTTCTGAGTTGCATAAGTGATTCTTACCTGCGTCCAGGATTGAGACCTGCTGGTTAAAAGTTTTGGATCTAGAAAGAATATCAGAGATAATCTGGTAAACCCCACAATTTTACAAATGTGGAAAGGAAGGTCAGAGAGGGAAATAGAACTAGGAATAGAGCCTCCTATTGGCCAGGTCTAGTGGCTATTTTTCCCAGGACTTACCCTCTGTCAAGTGAAGGCTTGTGTGTTGCTATGATGCTGAAAAGGTTTCAGCAAAGCTTCCAGATTAAGACAGGCCAGGGAGACAGTCCTGGTGATCTGTTGTTGTTGTTGTTAGATGCCATTGAGTTAGTTCCAATCATAACAAATAGAAAGTTGGACAATGTTCAACTCTAATGACATACAGTAATGTAGTGACTCTGTGTACAAAAGAACAAAATACTGCCCGGTCTTGCACCATCCTCACAGTTGTTGCTGTGTTTGAGCTCATTGTTGCAGCCACTGTGTCAATCTGTCTCATTGAGGGTTTTTTTTCACTGACTGTGTACTTTAGCAAGCATGATGTCCTCCTCCCAAAGTACGTGAGATGAAGTCTTGGGTTTCCGAGGCCGTATCACTACGGAAGTAGATTGCCCCATCTTCCTTCCGAGGAGTAGTGCCTTAGGCATTATGCTACCAGAGCTCATATATATATATATATATTTGTTGTTGTTGTTTGCCGTCGAGTCGGCCCTGACTCATAGCTACCCCTCCTTGGGTTTCTGAGGCAGTATCACTACGGAAGTAGGATTGCCCAACCTTCCTTCCGAGGAGTGGCTGGTGGGTTTGA
>NW_006921627.1:5201860-5224128 GCF_000298275.1 Orycteropus afer afer | reverse complement strand
CTTAGCCACTATGCTACCAGAGCTCTTATATAAATATATAAACAAAAACAAAAAACTCACTGCCATTGAGTCAGACCCAATTCAGAGTGACCCCTCCTTGGGTTTCTGAGGTAATATCACTATGGAAGTAGATTGCCCAACCTTCCTTCCAAGGAGTGGCTGCTGGTGGGTTTGAACCACTGGCCTTCTGGTTAGCAGTCAAATGCTTTCTCTTAATGGTTTATAGTTTTTCAATGTCAATTGTGAAAAATTTTTTTCACTAATGTTTTATAATATTATTAATGGCTTTGTATTTTTAATTTTATTTGTAATTTTTCTTGCTGTTATATAGAAAATACAGTTGACTTTTGTATACAAGAGTCTCCAACTTATGATGAGATTTCATTCTGGGGATTCCGTCATAAATCAGATTATACGTAAAGTGAATATTTTTTTTTTTTTAAATAGTTTTCATTATTATTGCCTTTTACTATCAGTATCTTTTAAATTCAGTCTTTACTTGTTGGTGTCATTGTTGCAACAATGAAGTCATAACAGCTATTGGATGTGTGCACAGTTCGATTACTGTATGTCATTAGAGTTGAACATTGTCCAACTTTCTATCTGTTATGATTCCTGACACCAGCAAAAACTTCACTGTAGGCCAGGCTATAGCCTGCTATACAGCAATGTTTTGATCAGTCATTGCACTGAACATCTGTGAGTTAACATCTGAGAATGATAACATATTTCATGCTGCAGCATTGTAGTACATACCACTAACTATAAGATGTCCAGGAAAAAAAAAGTACTAAGTGTGGTTTGTTGTAATTTGAGTAATTTGGTGACTACCTATATCGACCTTATATTTTGCAACCTTGCTAATTAACTCTAATAGTTTGTAAATTTCTCTGGATTTTCTAAGTACATTGAAATGGTGAATAAGTGTAGTTTTATTTTTTTCCTTTCTAATCTTTATGACTTTTTTCTTCTTGCCTTATTGTGATGGCTAGAACCTTCTGTACAATATTGTATAGAAGTAGTAAGAGTGATTATCATTGTTTTGATCTTAAAAACTATTCAATAATTTACCATTATATCTTGGAAGATTTTCAAAAGAGTATCATTATCTCATTTGCTTTCCTTTGCAGTTCCTGCCTTCATTCACTAGCTTTTTGCATAGCCTCAGGCACCTTTTTTCATGTCATTAAAACTTGAATCATCAAGATTTTGAGGTGGTTAAAAAATAATAAAAGTAAGAAGTGGGTAGTGGGTTTTGTAAATCTGGAAACTGATAGCCCAACCAGCAGTAGAATCCATGCTGGATAGGCAGACCATGCTTCTCCATAGATCACCAGTCTGAGGTCTGCTCAGTGAAGTTCTTACCTTCATGGGCACAGATCATCTTTAGAAAAGGATCTCATTGTTCATTTCTGTAAAATTGTCCATTTATTTGCAGCATGAATCAGAGAATTCACATTGTGGTTCTGATATCTCAAACAGTTCTACCCAGCCAGCCCCTTATGGTTAAACCAAATTCTGCCAATTCTGGAGTCTCCTTTCCTTCTTTCCCAATATTCCACCCTGATCCATAGCAGCCATGCAGCATCGCATGGGACCATGCATAGCTTAAGGCATTGAGGCCAACACCAGGTATAACTGATGTGACTGGGAAGAACTTCTTGAGAGATATGACATTCTCTGTCTTAGGGGCATAATGAGTAGTATCGGCAGTTTGGTGTTAGAACAGGGAGTAGGAAGACCCATAGATCAGCTCCTTGTCACCAGCCATGTCAATAAGCATGTTGAAGGAACAACAAAAACTGGTGTCCAGGCACCTGAAGGGTAATGGTAGGAGAGCAAGCTGGAATAATAGGCAGAAGTCTAATATTGGGGCAGCTTTATTCTGTTTACTTTTAGGTAACAGAGTCATTAATCAGGACAGTTTGAGAATTGAGACTCAGATTTTACTTGTTAAATTGGAAATATTGTGAAAAGCTCCTACTTAGCCCCTTTGTTTAGAAGTGAACATTTAAGGTGTAAAAAGACCTGGAGTTTTAGTTAGCTTCAGGTTTTGCATGTATAAGCACAGGGCTGGAATATTAGTGATACAAGTATTTGTGGAGCACTTTCTATGTGCCAAGGAGCTCTTGTGGCACAGTGGTTAAAGCATTCAGCTGCTAACCAAAAAGTTTATTGGTTCAAATCCACCAGCTGCTACATGGCAGAAAGATGCAGCAATCTGCTTCCATAATGATTTACATCCTTGGAAACTCTACAAGGGCAGTTTTACTCTGTTCAATAGGTGGCTATGAGTTGAAATCAACTGAAGGGCTGTGGGTTTGGTTTTGGTGGTTTTACGTGCCAGCTGGTGGCACAGTGGTTAAAACACTTGGCTGCTGACTGAAAGATCAGTGGTTCAAACCCACCAGCTGCTCCTTGGGAGAAAGATGTAGCAGTCTGCTTCTGTAAAGATTTACAGTCTTGGAAATCCTATGGGGCAGTTCTACTCTGTCTTGTAAGGTCACTATTAATTAGAATCAACTAGACCATGGTGGGTTTGGTTTTGGGTTCTATGTGCCAGGCACTATGTGAAGCACCTTGCATGTAATAGCTCATTTTAATCTTCAACGCTTCCCTGTGACATAGGTATTATTATTCTTTTATAGATAAGTCAACTGGGGCTCAGAAAAGTTAAATAACTTGCCCCTAGTTACACAGTTGCTCTATTACAGAGCCAGGATTTGAAATCAGGTCTATCTGGCTTCAAAACTCATTCTCTTAATCAATATATTGTCCCTCTAAAATGGTTTTGGGAGCTCTGATGGCATAGTGCCTAAGGCATTTGACTGCTAACAAGAAGGCCGGTGGTTCAAACTCACCAGCCACTCCTTGGAAGGAAGGTTGAACAATCTACTTCCTTAGTGATACTGCCTTGGAAACCCAAGGAGGGGTTGCTATGAGTCGGATTCAACACAATGGCACTGGGTTTTGTTGTATTTTTTTCCTTGAATTGTGATTTGGGTGAAAATTTACAAGCAAATTCACTTTCCATACAGCAGTTCACATACACTTTGTTTCATGACATAGACTACAATTTACTACAATGCAACAGCTCCCCTCCCACTTCCCCCCGATAGTTACCTCTTCCCTGTGTCCATCCCTCCATGCGCTCCTGCCCCCTGAGCTATCTCCCTGTGCATAAACAGCCCTTCTTTCTCCCATGATTGTTCTCTCTAAGGAGTGTATCTACCTAAGGTAAATGTTCAACTCATATGCCTGTCTTTTGTTTGGCTGGAAGCCACAGTTGTGGGTTCAATTCTAGACCTGAAGGGCAGCTAGGGGCCATCGTCTCAGGCTCTATCAGACCAGCAAACCTGGTCCCTCCCCTTTTTTTTTTTTCCAAATGATTTTGAGTTTTGTTCCACATTGTTCTCCCTCTCTATCCAGGATCTCCTACACAGATCCCCCACCGAGTGGTTGACAGTGATTAGGCTGTGTTCTTTATGGAAGCAGGTCACCAGGTCTTTTCTCCTGCAGAGCTGCTGGTGGGTTCAAATCACCCAGGTTTTGGTGTTTGCATGGTTGTTGCAAAGAGTAACTGAGTTAATGCCATTTTTACTATCATTTTCCACATTCTAAGCAGGAAAACCATACTCTTAATCTTTATACAGGGCCTTAGAGAAGTAAATCAGAGAACTAGAGGTTGGGGATTGCACAGATGGCCATGACCCAGAGGGTCCTAAAAGTTGGTGGTACCCAGTTGGCTGCTAATGAACCTAGGGAAGCTGTTAAATTTACAGACCCTGAAGAAATTCTAATTCCATAGTTCTGGGTGGGGTCTAGGAATCATTATTTTTACCTATTGCCCTTATATGATCCTGATTGACAGCTGAATCTGGGAACCAGCCTTGTCAAGGGCAGTGCAATGTCATTTCCTGCCTCTCTGCCTATCCACAGACAGCCTAGAGCAGCACTGAACCAATGGCAGGTGCTCAGCCCACAGGACTGATTGATACACCAGTGTGAACTGAGGTGGGCTCCTGAGCTAATTGGGTTGGGGGCCTTCTCACCCTTTGTTGTTGCCTCAGTCACAAGCCTCATCTCACCCCTCAGGTAGGATCTAGGCCTCTCCTAAGGCTGAGAGCAAAAGACAAGGGGAGAACAAGTCTGAGCATCTTGCTGGACTTCAAGATAAACTAAACATAGCAGGGTGAAGATTGGGTTTCCTCCCCAGGAGGCGGAGATCCGGTCTAGGCAGATTAGCTTGTTTATGAGTGTTTTCGTCATCACATCCCCCTAGGGCATGGACCCAGTTGGCTGACCTTGTGCAAGCCACCTGTTGACAGGGCTTCCTGTGTCCTGAGTTGGGCCCCCAGCACCCTCCTGCCCTCCCATCGGCTCTCTGACTTACAGCAGCTGTCATTGAGCGCTTTTCCTACGTGGGCAGCTGCTCTCAGTGCCTCATAATTATACCCTCTGGGACCTCCCTTGGAGGTGAAATATTACATCACAGCCTTAGGGTTTCTTCTGCCAGTATTACATTGGTTCCAAATGATAAAGACCTGGAAGATGGCATAGGGATAGAGGGCTGAGAGACGGATGTTAAGAGACAGATGCAGAGGCATTGGAAAGAAACAGGAGAAAGAAGAGGAAAAAAAGAAGTAATAGAGAGAGGCTCAGGAAGAGAGAGGCCAAGAAAGAAAGAAGGAAAGAGAAGTTAAAACCTGGGAAGGCAATGAAGAGGGGAGCAGGTTAGTGGTATTCTTAGACAGATGTTGAGAATATGATAATTCTTATTATTTCAGGAGGAGTGGGATCCATGAGCACTTTTTCCCTTTTTTGTTAAACACAGTCTTGAACCTTGAGATGTAGTTACTCAACAGAGACAATAGGAAGTTTTGGGATTTGCATCCCTCAGCCGATGTTTTCAGAAAGGTTTCCCAGCAATGAGATCCTGGGGGACTGTAGGGAGTGTGTATAGTGACTTACGTGACCTTGGCTTCCTTGGTTTACAGCCTTAGCTTTTCATAGCTCTTCTCTCACCTACACACCTATCCACCACTTACTTAGTGACCGGGAGCTCTGGTAGCATAGTGGCTAAGACACTTACCTGCTAACCAGATGGCTGGCGGTTCAAACCCACCAGCCACTCCTCGGAAGGAAGGTTGGGCAATCCTACTTCCGTAGTGATACTGCCTCGGAAACCCAAGGAGGGGTCGCTATGAGTTGGGTTTGACTCCAGGGCACATAACAACAACAACAACAAACTTAGTGACCACACCCTACAAGCTCCAATGTCCTCAACTCTGCTTCCTCCACCCCATGCCACAAACACACTCTCTTCCCTTGAACCACTGCCTCTTTCCTACCAGCTCACATTTTCTGGGAGCTTGACTTCTCTGTGATCAATTGTCAAATCCTGCATGGGCTCTTGCACAAAGCATTTTTCCTGTCTATATCTCAGATTTCTGACCTATAAAATGAACCTCAGGCTCATTGCTCATTCCTTGCTGTGTGGAGCTGTGAATTAATTTTTTTGGGGGGACTGGGAGCTTGTCAGGGAGCCCTGGTGGTACAGTAGTTAAAGCAGTTGGTTGCTTACCAAAAGGTGGTTCGAACCACCAGCCCCTCTGTGGGAGACAGATGTGGCAGTCTGCTTCTATAAAGATTTACAGCCTTGAAAATGTTGTGAAAAGCCTCTATTAGCCCCTTTGGTTAGGAGTAAAATATTGGGGATGTAAAAAGATTGGGAGTTTAAGTTAGCTTCAGGCTTTACATGTATAAGCACCGGGCTGGAGTATTAGTGATAACAAGTATCTGTGGAGTACTTGCTATGTTCCAGGAACCCTGGTGGTGAAGTAGTTAAAGCACTAACCAAAAGTGAACTCACCAGCTGCTGTATAGGAGAAAGATGTGGCAGTCTGCTTCCCTAAAGATTTATAGCCTAGGAAACTCTATGGAACAGCTCTACTCTGTCCTGTAGGGTGGCTAGGAGTTGGAATCAACTCATGGATTTGGGTTGAGTTGGGAGCTTGTCAGATGAAAGGCGCTAAGTCAGTTTCTGCACTTCTTCCTCTCATCCCCACCTCCACTTCTAATAACCAAATCCCACTCTTCCCTTCCTCTAGGGAGGACAGGAACCCACTAAATAGCAACGTGCTGAATTGATTTTATGAACCAATGATGGGGTGTGACCCTCAGTTTGAAAAACACTGGTTCAGACCACCAAAGCAGGTCACTTAAGTTCTCTAAGTCTTAGTAAACTTCAATTCCCCAATTGATTGACCTCTTAAGTCTTCATCCTATTCGGATGAATAGGATTTGACACTGTTGGTCACCCACTTCCTTTTTAATGCATACGTATCATGTGTGGTTTTTTTTTTTTTTTAAGATCCAGTACTATAGATTTGAATTTAAGTAAAAAATAAAAGCCACTAGTCCTGTCATTTCCCATACAACAATTAACTGTGTCTCAAAAAGAGACTTCTCTCTCCATTCCCTTCTCTAAGCATTTGCCATTGCTGCATTACATTTCTCATGCTTAATATGTGTTGCCTCCTATTTGAGGTCAGGGACTGTTCATTTCCTTATCTTCGTTGGTGAGCACAATACCAGCACATACTTGTTGTTGTTGTTGTGTGCCGTCGAGTCGGCCCCGACTCATAGCGACCCCTCCTTGGGTTTCCGAGGCAGTATCACTATGGAAGTAGGATTGCCCAACCTTCCTTCCGAGGAGTGGCTGGTGGGTTTGAACCGCCAGCCGTCTGGTTAGCAGGCAAGTGTCTTAGCCACTATGCTACCAGAGCTCTCCCAGCACATACTAGACATTCATTAAATGTTTGTTAAAAGAATAAATGAATGAGTTAACCATAAGAAAATTAGACTTAGTCCTAAGACTAGCATTCACATGTCTCCTCTGCTATTAGCTGCCCCAGTTTCTTCACTCTTAAAATTGGGATAATTCATGCCCTTCCTGCTTCCCCATGGAGTTTTGTGAAATTAATTATGATAAGGTCAGTAATAGCACCAGCACAGCGCTTGACACAGTGAGCCTTCAATAAATGCTTTTTGAATCAGAATCTAAACGGACCAAGTTGCCTTCCTTTCTACAGACCTGCAGGCCTGCCCCTCTGCTGTCAAATGCTCCCATTGTTCAGAGTTTGTACTGAGTTATGAGAAAGCGATAAGTTACCAGCCTGTGTTTGGGGTCTTATGGTTTGACTGGGGAGGTACACCCAAACCCCACCCATATGATACAGATGTTGAGGCAAAGGCCCAGTGTTTGGGAACAAGAAAAGGAGGAAGCAAGACACAGGAAGGGAATTTAGGGGAGTATTTGGAGTAATGAGTGCTGGCTGGTTGCTTTGAGAAGAATGAATGAATTTTAGACCAACTTTTATAGATTTACATAGGATATTTCTTATGAGAGACATGTGTGATATCACTGCTACTTCTTCTTCAAATCTCAGTCCATCCTCCCATGTCAGAACTGTTTTCACCCTGACCTACAGAAATGCACTTTACATTGCCGCATAATACACACACAAACACTTACAAAAAATTTCAACAACACTATACTTACTTTATATGAGATGACACTGATATAGCAGAATCTGCAGGGGATACATTCCAAGACCCCCAATGGATGCCCAATGGAGAGTACTGAACCATGTTATTGTTTTTAGATAGTGTCAAGTTGGCTTCAACTCACAGTGAACCCATGTACAACAGAACAAAACACTGCCTGTTCCTGCGCCATCCTCACAATCCTTTCTGTGCTTGAGCTCATCATTGCAACCACTGTGTCAGTTCATCTCTTGAGGGTCTTCCCCTTTTACACTGACCCTCTTTATCAAGCATGATATCCTTCTCCAGGGAATGTCCCCTTCTGACAACAGATAGGTGAGACGAAATCCTTTCTCACTTCTAAGGAGCATTCTGGCGGCACTTCTTTCACGATAGATTTGTTCATTCTTCTAGCAGTCCCTGGTGTTTTCAGTATTCTTTGCCAACACCACAATTCAAAGGCATCAACTCTTTTCTGGTCTTCCTTATTCATTGTCCAGCTTTCACATGCATATGAGGCAATTAAAAATACCATGGCTAGGTTTAGGTACACCTTAGACTTTAAAGTGACACCTTTGCTTCTTAACACTTTAAAGAGGTCTTTTGCAGCACATTTGCCCAGTGCAATATGACCTCTGATTTCCTGACTGCTGCTTCCATGGGTGTTGATTGTGGATCCAAGTAAAATGAAATCCCTGACAACTTCGATCTTTTCTCCATGTATCATAATGTTACTTTTTGGTCCAGTTGTGAGGATTTTTGTTTTCTTTAGGTTGAGATGTAATCCATACTAAAGACTGTCTTTGATCTTCATCAGTAAGTGCTTCCAGTCATCTTCTCTTTCATCAAGCAAGGTTGTGTCATCTGCGTATCGCAGGTTGTTAATGAATTTTCTTCCATTTCTAATGCTGTGTTCTTCTGTAGTCCGGCTTCTCAAATTATTTGCTCAGCATACAGACTAAATAAGTATAGTGAAGGGATACAACCCCAACACGCACCCTTCCTGATTTAAAACGAAGAAGTATCCCCTTGTTCTGTTCGAATGACAGCCTCTTGGTCTATGTACAAGCTCCTCATGAGCACAATTAAATGTTCTGGAATTCCCTTTCTTCTCAATATTATCCATAATTTGTTATGATCCACACAGTTGAATGCCTTTGCATAGTCAATAAAATACAAATAAACATCTTTCTGGTATTTTTGCTTTTAGCCAAGATCCATCTGACATCAGAAATGATATACCTTGTTTCATATCCTCTTCTGAATCCAGCTTGAATTTTTGGAAGTTTTCTGTCGATATACCTCTGCAACAGTTTTTTAATTATCTTCAGCAAAATTTTACTTGTATGTGATATTAATGATATTATTTAATGATTTCCATATTCTGTTAGATCACCTTTCTTCAGAATGGATGCAAGTATTGGTTTCTTCTAGGCAGCTGGCCAGGTATCTGTCTTCCAGATGTCTTGGCATAAATGAGTAAGCACCTCCAGCACTGCATCCTTTTTTTTTTTTTAAATTGTGATTTGGGTGAAGTTTACAGAGCAAATTAATTTTCCATACAGCAGTTCATGCACATTTTGTTTCATGACATCGGCTCCAATTCCTCACAGTGTAACAGCTCACTTCCCACTTCCTCCCTATTGTTACCTCTTCCCTGTGTCCATCCTTCCTATGTATTTCTGCCCCTGAGCTATCTCCCTGTACAAATATTGCCCTTCTGTCCTCCCATGATTGATCACTCTAAGGAGTGTATCCACCTGATGTAAATGTTTACCATATATGCCTGTCTGTTTGTTTGTTTGGAAGCCACAGGTGGTTGTTGTTGTTATGTGCCATCGAGTCAGACCTGACTCATAGCAACCCCTTCTTGGGTTTCTGAGGCAGTATCACTACGGAAGTAGATTGCCCAATCTTTCTTCCGAGGAGTGGCTGGTGGGTTTGAACCACCAGCCTTCTGGTTAGCAGTCAAGTGCCTTAGGCACTATGCTACCAGAGCTCCTAGGAGTGAGTTCAATTCCAGACCTGAAGGTTAACTAGAGGCTATATAGTCTTGGGGATCTAACCAGGCCCTATCAGACCAGTAAACCTGGTCATTTTTTATGATTTTGAATTTTGTTCCACATTTTTCTTCCACTCTATCCAGGATCTCACCCCTCCCCCTGTTGTTGTTTTTTAATTTTGATTGTGATTGTGGCGAAAGTTTACAGAGCAAATTCATTTTCCATACAGCAGTTCATACACATTTTAGTTCATGACATTGACTACAATCCCCACAATGTAACAGCTCTCTTCCCACTTCCTGTAGCTATCTCTTCTTTCCTATGCATTCCTGCCCCCTAGCTAATGCCCTGTGCAAATGCTACCCTTCTGTTCTCCCATGATTGATCATTCTAAAGAATGTGTCTATCTGGTGTATATGTTCACCCTATATCCCTATCTGTTGTTTGGCTGGAAGCCACGGGAGTGAGTTCAATTCCAGGCCTGAGGGGTAACTAGGGACCATAGTCTTGGGCATCTTACCAGGCTCTATCAGACCAATAAGCCTAGTCTTTTTTTATGATTTGGAGCTTTGTTCCACATCATTCTCCCACTCTATCAGGATCTCCTGTACTGATCCCTTTCTAAGTAGTTGACAGTAGTAGCTAGACACCATCTAGTTTTTCTGGTCTCATGGTCATATAGGCTGAGGTTTGCATGGTCTGCCAGTCCCTTGGACTAATTGTTTCCATGTGTCTTTGGTTTTCTTCATTCTTCTTTGCTCCAGACAAGGAGAGACTCATTGTTACATTTAGATGGCCACTTGCAAGCTTTTGAGACCCCAGTTGCTATTCATCAAAGTAGGATGTAGAACAATGTTTTTGTGCAGTATGTTATGCCAATTGAGTTTGATATCCCCTGCAACCATAGTCCAGAGCCCACAGGTCTAACTATTTGCTCTATCAGGTTAATTGACTGTGCTAAACAACTTATCATAACTTTGTCCCCTGTTGTTGTTGTTATGTGCCATCGAGTTGGACCCTACTCATAGGGACCCCTTCTTGGGTTTCCAAGGCAGTATCACTACGGAAGTAGATTGTCCAACCTTCCTTCCGAGGAGTGGCTGGTGGGTTTGAACTGTCAACCTTCTGATTAAGTTATATGGACATTCTTACAAATACTTATGTAGAAATACCTAATCTGTCACCTTTATATGTGGTGATGGGTATATTCCCTTTTGCCTAGACATACCTGATTATTCAGCCTGTCTACCCATTCATTCACCTGTAGATTAATGTTTGTTATCACTGATAACACAGTATTGTATTTTTAACAGGGCTTATCTTTGTTGTCTGTACCTCTTGTGCACCTCTCTGTGTCTTCCTTTTTCCTTGATGTTATTGTGTTGGTCACTTGATTTAGTATATTGCCTTTCCCTTCACCCAAATGTTGCATCCATTTGTTGAAAGATCTCAATGGGTATTCTGTAAATTTTTGGAACCTTGTGTTTCACCAGTTCCTGCACTGCAGCCAGCTTGGACTTCTTCCGTCAGTACCAGTGGTTCTTGAGCACATGCTACCTCCTGAAATGATTGAATGTCGATCAGTTCTTTTTGGTACAGTGACTCTGTGTATTCCTTCCATCGTCTTTTGATATTTCCTGTGTCATTCAGTATTTTGCCAAGAGAAAGCCCCTTCTTTTTCTCTATATGTAGGAACGTTTTTTTCCTATACATCAGAAAAATATGTATGATAAAGTTCACTAAATACTATAAAGTTTATCAATTTGTAAGTTAGGCATAGTAAGAAAATAACAACAATAACTAATAATAAAATAGAACAATTATTAAGTAAAATAACAGCTACTTGGGGAGCTCTGGTAGCATAGTGGCTAAGGCACTTGACTGCTAAACCAGAAGACTGGCGGTTCAAACCCACCAGCCACTCCCCAGAAGGAAGATGGGCAATCTACTTCCGTAGTGATACTGCCTTGGAAACCCAAGAAGGGGTCGCTATGAGTCGGGTCCGACTCGACGGCACATAACAACAGCTACTTGAACACAGGTACTGTGAGGCTACAGCAGTTGATCAGATAACCAAGATACAGCATGGATCTGCTGGACAAAGGGATGACTCACATCTGGGGCAGGATGGAGTAAGATTTCATTGCACTACTCAGAATGGTAAACAATTTAAAACTTATGAATTGTTTATTTCTGGAATTTTCCATTTAATGTTTTCGGACCACAGTTGACCACAGGTAATTGAAACCATGGAAACTGAAACCATGGATAAGGTAGGAGTACAGATATACCTCATTTTTATTGCATTTTGCTTTACTGTGCTTCACTTTATTGCACTTAGCTGATACTGCATTTTTAACAAATTGAAGGCTTGTGGCAACCCAGAGTCAAGCAAGTCTATCAGTGCCATTTTTCTAACATCTCACTTCATATCTCTGTGCCACATTTTGGTAGTTCTCACAATATTTCAAACTTTTTCATAATGCTGTGGCACATTTAATAGATTGCACTGTAGTGCAAACATAACTTTTATATCGTTTGGGAAACCAAAAAATTCATGTGATTTGCTTTATTGCAATATTTGCTTTAGTGCGGTGGTCTAGAACCAAACCCACAGCATCTCCAAGGTATGCCTATACTGTACTTTCCTTTCATTTTTTTAAATATACTGTTTGTGACCCACTAACTTAATTTCATGAACCAATGATTGGTTGTGACTCGGTTTTAAAAAGTATCTGATAGAAAAGAAAAATAACTGTCTGACTTAACTTGCAGCTTTCAGTTTCATTTTACTACATCTTGCTGGCCTCAGTTTTCAGTTGAGGATACCAAGGATGCACACATCCTTGACATAGTCAAGAGTTAAGCCATGGTTTATTTGAGTCCAAAGCCCATGCACTAAGTCACATCCCTTCCTCTGGCACTTTGCCTGGGGCCCCTGCCAACCTCTCATTGAGCCATTTATCAAGAATTATTAGATGTGGCCTATTTCCTTGTACCCCAGGATATTTGGCCAAGGTGACAGCTAAGTCTGCCTTGTATTAGCAAGTGGTATATAGCCCACAGCTGAGCAGACAGCCCTTAACTCAAAAAAAAAAAAAAAAAAAAATTCTCTGCCACGGAGTTAATTCCAACTCATAGTGACCCCATTGGGTTTCTGAGGCAGTAAATCTTTATGGAAGTAAATTACTTCATCTTACTCCTGTGGAGCAGCCGGTGGATTTGAAATGTTGACCTTCTGGTTAGCAGCCAAATGCCTTATCCGCTATGTAACCAGAGCTCCTTAGACAGTGAGATTTGAAAATCCCTTCCCTCAATAGGCTGAGTTATGACTGTTGAGTGTTGTGCAGTAGATTTTGACTCACAGCAGCCTCAGAATAGAACTGCCCCCACAGGTTTTCCTAGGCTGTTATCTTGACAGAGGCAGATAGCCAGGTCTCTTGTGGAGCTGCTGGGTGGGTTCGAACCACCAATCTTTTGGTTAGCAACCTAGTGCTTAACTGTTGCACCACCAGGGCACCTATTCCAAGTTGGCTAAAGAGTAAGTAAGAGTAAGTAAAAGTGCAGTTAAGAATAACATACTGCATTAAGACTAGACTTACTGATCTGATGGAGACTGTGGAACCCCTGGGACTGTGGCCCTTAGACACCCTTTAAGCCTGGAACTGAACCTACCCCCAGGGATCAACTTTCAGTCAACAGACAGGCATATAAACTAAACAAACAACAGCAGGGAGGAATGTACTCCTCAGACGACTCAACCATGTAAGACCAAAAATGTGGCATTTGCCCAAAAACAAAGCTCAGATGCCAGGAAAAGACAGGAAAGGAGGACGAATAGAGGTGAGGAAACCAGAGAAGTGGGAGGAACGTTGTATACATTGTTGAATGAAAGCTAATTTGCTCTATGTATAAACTTGTACCCAAACTACAATAAAATGTTCAATGATAAAGAAAAAAGGAAACCTTGGCCAAAGGTAACAAGATAAAACTAAGTCCTATACAGCCATGCCCAGCAGAGCACAGGGGCAGCTTTTCAGGGCGCTTGTTTTCATTGCCTATAGTGAGGGAGAGGCGTGGTATGTACAGGGCTGCCACTGTTTTATCTTACCTGTTTTCCTCCCTCCTTTGGACTCTTAGAATTTGAGAGGAGGGTCTCCTATACTACTCCCAAATTCATTGCCATCTAGTTGATTCTGACTCATAGCGACCCTGTAGGACAAAGTGGAACTGCCCAAAGACTGAAATATTTATGGAAGTGGACTGTTACATCTTTCTAGTAGGTTTGAACTGCTCACCTTTCAGTTAGCAACTGAGCACTTAACCACTGTGCCACCAGCAGTCCTCCCCTATGCCTCTACCTTCCCCTTAGAGATAGATCTTTTCACCTCATAGGCTGGAAATCTTGATTTTATAAAGGACAGAACAAACAGAAATGTTTCCCAAAAAAGAAAATTTGTCAATAAAGGGAAGAAGCAAAAGAAAAGTAATTAGAGAAGAAAGGATGGGTTGGAGAAAGGAGCTGAGGAACATCAGGAGTGCAGGCAGAAGAAAATTTCTAGAGAAGCTGTTCCTACAGCCATAGACTGCTAATATCTTTGAAACCCCAAAGCTACCAGAAGGCACTGGTAGTGATTATGGATTTCTGGGGAGAAGGTGGCAATTAAAGGGGTGTTCCAGTCCCAGTTATAAAATCATGGGCAGTAGAAGGGGGGGAGGGGAAGGAGCTTCTGGGTGCTTCACATTAAAAGTGATGGCTGGTGAGATAAGGGAAAAAGCAAGCTGAGACAGAGGGCAGAACTGATGTTCTGCCAAGCTAGTCCTTTCCCCTTGTTGTGTCAAGCAGTGGGTCATTAATAGAATTATTGTGCATGCTGACATATGCACAGGCTGGAATGAAGCATGGGCCACATAACAAAGAACGCTGTTAGGATGTTGTTGTTGTTATGTGCCATCGAGGCGGATCCGACTCATAGTGACTCCTGCTTGGGCTTCCGAGGCAGTATCCCTACAGAAGTAGATTGCCCAACCTTCCTTCCGAGGAGTGGTTGGTGGGTTTGAACCGCCAGCCTTCTGGTTAGCAGTCAAGTGCCTTAGGCACTATGCTACCAGAGCTCCTGCTGTTAGGATAGGTTTATTTATTTATTTATTTTGTAGTTTGGATAAAAGTTTGCAGAACAAATTAGCTTTCCATTCAATTTATACACATTTTATATCATGACACTGGTTGCAATCCTTTCAATGTAACAGCACTCTTCCCACTTCCTCCTTGGATTCCCCACCTCTATATATGCCTGTTGTTGTTGTTGTTAGGTGCCGTCGAGTTGTCTCTGACTCATAGCGACCCCTACTTGGGTTTCTGAGGCGGTGTCTCTATGGAAATAGATCACCCATCCTTCCTTCTGAGGAGTGGCTGGTGGGTTTGAACTGCCAGCCTTCTGGTTAGCAGTCAAGTGCCTATTTGCCTAGTATGGTTGATTGTTTTGAATTGTCCTGGGGAGTACATTCCTCCCTGGTGGTGTTTGTTTACTTTATAGGCCTGTCTGTTGTTTGACTGAAAGTTGATCCCTGATAGTGGGTTCGGTTCCAGGCTCCAAGGGTGTCTAGGACTTCCAGTAAGATGGCAGAATAGGCAGACAAGCTACACAGACCCTCTTCAACAAAGAAAAGAGAAACCAATTGGCAGAGATATAGAAGATAATCCTGGAGCCCTGAGCTTTGAAAGGAAATATACAGAAGTGGATTAGGCACCAACTAGTGGAAAAACCTGAACAGTGAGTACAGAGATGGTCGAAGCAGTGGACTGTCAGCTACTCTAATGGGACCAACAACCTGAATATTTTCGAGTGATGTTGGGACCTGAGAATTGACCTAAAGATCAGTCCTGGCACCAGGGCTGCAGGGAAGACTGCGCTGGTGGCCTTTGCCTAGAAAGGGAAATAGCAAGGTGGGAGACAACCTGAGCTGTTGATTTACACTGTCTGGTGGGTGCAGCCATTTTGATTGTACCCAGCAAAATTGTCCCTCAAATATGGTGAAATTAGTACATTTCCAGATAAGCAGAAATTAAGGGCATTTGTTAAAGCCAGAACAACCTTACAGGAGATGCTAAAAGGAGTCCTTTGGACAGAGAAGCAGTAACAGCCAACAACAACTGACCATTAACACACATGATGATATAACCCAGAAACCAACGCAGCTATAGAAGTATCTAAAGTAAATAAGCCTATACGATTATAAACAGGGAACCAGAGACATCAATTGACAAATGAGGACAACTACAAACCAAAAAGAGGGAAAAAATTGTGTAGTTACAGAGCTTCTAAATGGTAGGGAAGTCCAGACAACTACAAGATAGAATGGACTGTTCTAAACTTGGGAAGAAAACTATAAATTATAGGGTAACCCAAAGAAAAATGATAAACCTTCACATCAAAATAAAAGAGGACCAGCACAAATATTTAGCAAATACTAAAACAATAGCAATGAAGGAAGTGATAACATGATTCAGAAACAAGATGAGCTCAGCATAGAAAATTATATGGAACAAAGAAATCAACACCACGAAAAAGCACATAACAAAAATGACAGCAACAAATTCATACTTGTCGATCATTACATATCTGGCAAAGGACTTATCTCTAAGATTTATAGAAAACTCCAATGTCTCAACAGCAAAGGAATTAACAATTCAATTGAAGCATGAGCAGAAGACATGAATAGACACTTCACAAAGGAGAATATTCAGGTTGCCAGCAAATACATGAAGAGATGCTCATGATCATTGGCCATCAGAGAGATGCAAATCAAAGCAACAATGAGATACCATCTCACCTCAGCACTGATGGCAAGGTTCAGCAAGAGAGAAAATAACAAATGCTGGTGGGTATCTGGAAGATTGGGACTCTCACACACTGCTGATGGGACTGTGAAGTGATACAACCACTGTGGAAAGCAGTATGGCAATTCCTTAGAAAGTTGGAATTGGAGATACCATTTGACCCAGCAATCCCATTGCTAAGTATATATCCTAGAGAGGTGAGAGCCAGGACAGGAACAGATTAATGCACACCCATGTTCATCAAGTCTATTTACAATAGCAAAAAGATGGAAACAACCTATGTGCCCATCAGTGGAAGAGTGGATGACCAAACTATGGTACATACACACAATGGAATGCTATGCAGCACTAAAGAATAATGTAGAGTCTGCAGAACACCGCATAACATGGATGAACTTGGAGGACATTATGCTGAATGAAATAAGTAGATAACAGAAGGACAAATATAGTATTAGTTTGTTGTTGTGGAGGGTCAAGGAAAGGTTTATATATGGAGGGAAATTTTGTTGGTTGTCAGGGGTGGGAACACTGTAAAAAAAATGCATTGACCCATGTCACTTTAGTTTTGTGTATTTTACTGTACATAAATTATATTTCAATAAAACGCATTAAAAAAAAGGGTGTCTAAGGGTGACAGTAAGTCTGGTCTTCTTAATAATTTTTAGTTTTGTTCTATTTATTTTCTCCCTCTCTGTCCAAAAAAAAACCACACCAAAAACCAAATTCACTGCCATCAAGTCGATTCCGACTCATAGGGACCCCCATTGAGTTTCTGAGACAGTAAATCTTTACGGAAGTGAGTTGCCCTGTCATCCTTCTTCAGAGCAGCTGGTGGGTTTGAACCACCAGCCTTTTGGTTAGCAGTCAAATGCCTTATCCACTATGCCACCAGAGCTCCTTTGTCTAGGACCTTCTATTGTGATCCTGATCAGAGTGGTTGTGTAGTGTAGTGGTAACAGGGCACCATCTAGTTTTTCTGGTGTTGGTAGTGGAGGTGAAGGCTGTGATTTGCAAGGTCCATTAGTCCTTTGGATTAATTATTTCCTTTAGTCTTTGATTTTTTTTTTACTCTTCTTTATTCTGAACCAGGAGAAACCAATAATAGTTGCACCTTAGATGGCCGTTCTCATGCTTTTAGGATCCCAGTCGCTACTCACCAAAGTAGGATGTAGAATGTTGTCTTTGTGGACTGTGTTATGCCAATTATCCCAGATGTCCCCCAAGACTGTGGTACTGAGTCTTCAAGCTGAATGACTCATTCCCTCAAGGTGCTTGGTTATGGCTAAGAAGTTTTCATGACTTTACCCCCTGTATGCTCTATGGTATCTTTGGATATATTTTTAGCACGTACAAATACATATGTGGAAATATCTTCTGCTAAACCTATCTGTCTATCTATCTATCTATATTCACGGGTATACTCTCATTCACCTTCCTACATCTGTTCAGCTTACATATCTACTGTGTATCTGATACGTATTGTTTATTATTACTATTATTGCTAGATTGTATATATAATAGTATTTAATTTCATTGTCTTTTACTCTTGTGTACCTCCCATTGATTTCCTTTACCTGGTCATACTGTATAGGGGATAGGTTTATTTTTGAAATAACTTTTATTTCATTTTGGAAATTAATTTTCATATTGGAAATTAATGAGTAGAACTGGTTTGAAGTGATTTTAGTACTTTTTTCTGTGAATCTCAAGCATAAATTACATACATTTTGTGGGGTTTTTCCCCATTGATTCCTATGTTGTTGTTGGGTATTGTTGAGTCTGTTCTAACTCATGGAGACCCCATGTGATGGAGGAGAACTACACCATAGGGTTTTCTTGGCTGTAATCTTTATGGAAGCAGATCTCTAGGTCTTTCTCCCTCAGAGCTGCTTGGTGGATTCAAGCTATCAACCTTTTCACTGGCAGCCTGGCACTTAAACATTGCACCATGAGGGCTCCTTTCATTGATTCTTATAGCATCCTTTAAAGGGCAATGGTTATTATCCCATGACATGAAATTAAACCAAAAATGGCTCATTACTCACAGAAGGCGGCAGCATAGATGAATAGCAAAATCATGGTGAAAATCTAGGTCTGATTTCTAGACCCAAAGTTCTATCTGCCTTGAGTGCAGGAGTTAGGACATTCAGCTCAGGAAGGGGCATAGCAAAATTTACCATTTCCAAGATGCCTTTTAAGAATAGTTCCACCTACTTCTAGTCACTATAACCCCATGTCTCCTTTCTACTTATGAAAGAGCTCTGGTGGTGCAGTGGTTAAAGCATATGGTTGCTAACCAAAAGGTCAGCGGTTCAAACCCAACAGCCAGTCCATGAGAGAAAGATGTGACAGTGTGTTTCCGTAAAGGTTTATACCCTTCTCCTCTGTTCTATAGGAGCTCTGGTGGCATAGTCCCTAAGGCATTTGACTGTTAACCAGAAGACTGACAGTTCAAACCCACCAGCCACTCCTTGGAAAGCAGGTTGGGCAATCTACTACTGTAGTGGTACTGCCTGGGAAACCCAAGAAGGGGTCGCTATGAGTCGGATTTGACTCCACAGCAGTGAGTTTGGTTTAGTTTTGGTTTACTCTGTCCTACTTCCGTAGTGATACTGCCTCGGAAACCCAAGGAGGGGTCGCTATGAGTCGGGTTCGACTCGACAGCACATAACAACAACAACAACTGTCCTATAGGGCCTCTTTGAATCAGAATAGACTCAATGACAGTGGGATTTTATCTACTTATGTTGTTGTTCTTGTTAGCTGCCACTGAATCAGTTGTGACTCGTAGCTACCCCTTGTGTGCAGAGCAGAATTGCTTCATAGGTTTTTCACAGCTATGGCTTTTTGGAAGCAGATTGCCAGGCCTGTCTTCTGAGGTGCTTCTGGGTGGATTTGAACCATCCACCTTTTTGGCTAATAGTTGAGCATTTAACTGTTTGTGCCATCCTGGATTCCATCTACTTATTCGTTTGTGCTATATTAACTTATACCTGTTGGTGCCTTTTTTAAAACAGACTTTTCTTTTTCATTGTGGGAAATATATATGTAATAAAACATTTGACATATCAACAATTTTTATATGTACAGTTCAGTGACATTAATTATGTTCATTGTGTTTTCCATCACTCTGAACAGAAACTCAGTGTTCCTTAAGCAGTGATTCCTCCTTTCCCTCTCCCTCCCTCTTGCCTCTGGTAGCCACTAGTAAATTTTGATATATTTTTCCTGTCCTAGAAAGGCATAAGTGGCTTTCAATGGACTGTTTTTTCTTTTATAGTGGTCTCAAACCAAAACCAAACTCACTGCCATTGAGTCGATCTAACTCATTGTAACTCCCACTGGGTTTCCAAGCCTGTAAATCTTTACAGAAATAGATTGCACCATCTGCCTCCTGTGGAGCAGCTGGTGGGTTTGAACGACTAACCTTCTGGTTATATATATGCCTTACTCACTGCGCCACCAGAGCTCCTTTTATACTGGTCTAGTGTTCCCAAATTTGAGGATAAACTTCTTGAAATTAGGGAGCCATATCTTCTGTTTCTTTCTTAACCCTTCTGCCTCAATCCTTCATCTCCCCTGCAAACAAAAAAAAAAAAAAAAAAAAAACCACATGTGTCTGCACATTCCACCTGTTTCATTAAAGGACTTAACATATATTCTATACTAAGTAACCAGTGAATTAACTAGTTATTTGGTAGCTCTGCTGCAAGACAACTTGGGGTTTGACTTTCTTCCTAGAATAAATTAGCATCAGGTGAAAGAGTAAGGAGATGAGCTGGTGACCATTAAATGCTGATCTCTCCTAAAGAAATGGCAATGGCAGTCAGGGCTCTCACAATAGCTGGTTTCCCGTTCCCACTACAGCCTCCAACTTTGAACTTCCTGGCCCAGCGGGCCAATAGAAGGCACATCAACACTGGCACCACCTCAGCCCCATCCTTGGATTGGAGAATTGCTTTGGAGAAACCCCAGATGAAGAATTGGCTCTTCTTTTGCATTGTGGGAAATTGAAGTCAAATGTCATGAGACAAAGTGTAGGTGGACTGCTGTATGGAAAATGAATTTGCTCCATAAACTTTCACCCAAATCACAATAAAACTTTAAAAAAAAAAGAGAGAGAGAGAGAGAGCTGGCTCTTACTGAGTTTTCCCTGGGGAAGAAAATTGCCCCTATTCTTGGGTTTGGCTTTTGCAATTTCTGTCCTTTCTCACGCTTTCTCATCCCATTTTCAGAATGTTCCCACTAGATGAGATATTGTCTCCCCTCCACACTTCATTGTCAGAGGAGAGTGTCCTGAAGACCCTTGTTTCATATTACCCAGGCCTGGGATTGCTATCTCCAGAGAGATAGGGGTCTGAATAGGTCTGCCTCTCAAATCATCCTGCATCTGGTGTGTTACAGGAGTTTGGGGGAGGTGAATGGGGAGCTAGAAACAAAGCTCTGCTGAACGTGCCAAAGATTTTCAACCTTCTCCCACGAAGAGTCCTAGATCAGTGACTAGTTGGAGAATTGCCATTTGCAATTCCATCCATCTTTTTGTCTTCTTTCATTTGCATAGATTTGAGCCAGTTAAGTATCAGCCAATACTTTTCTTATAAATCAGACTGTAACCCAATTTATCTTTTTTTTTAGCCTCTTAAACTGTACAAGTATAATGTACTTATAGATATGTCCCTGAAAAATTCTATGCAGTTCATTTTTTTTTTTAAGAGACTAAAATATTTAATGGACTGTTGTTAGTTGCTATCGAGCTGATTCTGACTTATGGCGCACCCCATGTGTGCCGAGTAGGACTGCTCCATAGTGTTTTCAAGGCTGTGACCTTTCGGAAGTTGATCACCAGGCCTGTCTTTTGAGGTGCCTTTGGATGGGTTCCAAACGCCCAATCTTCGGCTAGAAGTTTAGCCTAACTGTTTGTGCCACCCAAGGACTTCTTTTAATTCACCAGGTGGGGGGGGCTTACTTTTCAAGCACGGTCATGTTATCAGAAGAGACCCGTCCCTGGAGAAGGATATCATGCTTGATAAAGCAGAGGGTCAGCGAAAAAGGGGAAAACCTTCAATGAGATGGATTGACACAGTGGCTGTGGCAGTGGGTTCATGCATGGCAACGATTGTGAGGATGGTGCGCAACCAGGTGGTGTTTTATTCTATTGTACACAGGGTCACTGTGAGTTGGAATCGACTCACCAGTCCCTAACAAAAACAGATCTGCTAGAAATATGAAATTTGCATTTGTATGTGTTTATCATCAATCATAGATTGTAACAATTGGAATGGTCCCTGACTGACATAATTTTATAGATTAGAAAACTAAGGATCAGTAGGGTCACTAGATTCACAAAGCTAGTGGGACCAAGACTCTGAGTTCTGGACTGCTAGCCCAGAGCTCTTTTTATCACAAGAACAATGGAATGATTCTCTTATATTTTATTCCTGTCCTTTCTTCTTATACTTAAAAACATTTTTCTTTGATTATTTGTAAAATTCAAAAGCATATAAACTAAAAAGTATCTTCCAGATGTCACCATTATAAAAAGTTGGATATACCTCCTTCTAAGAGGCTTGCAATGTTGCTATGATGCTGAACAGGTTTCAGTGGAGCCTCAAGACTAAGACAGACTAGGAAGAAACATGAGAAAGTCAGCGAATGAAAACTGTCTGTGGCATAATGGTCCAATCCACAGTCAGTCATGGCGATGGCCCGAGACCAGACAGCATTTCTTTCTGTTGTACAGAAGGTCACCATGAGTCTGAGAGCCGATTTGATACCAGCTAGCAACAATAACGGGAGCTCTGGTAGCATAGTGGCTAAGACACTTGCCTGCTAACCAGACGGCTGGCGGTTCAAACCCACCAGCCACTCCTCGGAAG
>NW_006921627.1:5199392-5201050 GCF_000298275.1 Orycteropus afer afer | reverse complement strand
TGGCAGTTCAAACCCACCAGCCACTCCTCGGAAGGCAGATGGGGCAATCTACTTTCGTAGTGATACTGCCTCGGAAACCCAAGGAGGGGTCTGAGTTGGGTCCGACTCGAGGGCACATAACAAAACAACAACAAAGGGAGGCTATGAGTTAGACAGCGGTGGGTTTGGTTTTGGTTTAGGTATACTATATATATATACAGATATACCTATATACTCCTGTATATGTAGACATAAGCACATTTAAAAATAAACTTTTGACTTTAAAATAACCTTAGATTTCCAAAAATTTATGGAGATAGTGTAGAGAATTCCTTTGTATTCCATACCTGGTTTCCTCAGTTATTAACATCTTATGTTAGTGTGGAACATTGGTCACAATTAATGAACCAATATTGATACATTATTATTAACTAAAGCTCATACTTTATTCAGAATTCCTTCCAAATATCCAGAACACCTAGTACACTTAGTTTTTGTATCTCCTTGGCTTCCTCTGGGTTGTGATGGTTTTAAATATTTGTTTATTAGCTTCATTTTTATAATATATATGGCAACTTTTTCCACATAACTATATGTTTTCAACATCTTTCTAGGTCAATATGTGAGGCCTTCCACATCTTTGTAAATTGCCACAGCATTCCATTGAATGGCTATAACCCATCATTTTACAGGGTGCCCCTGTCTGAATGTACTTAATTGTACTCAGGAGGAACCTGTACATATACCAGGAGGTTGTCCTTTGAACAGAAAAAAGGAACACTACATGATTTAAAATCCAGAAGGGAGTGTATCCTTTTACCATACTTATTCAATCTGTATGATGAGCAAATAATCCAAGAAGCTGGACTATATGAAGAAGAACGTGGCATTAGGATTGGAGGAAAAATCATTAACAACCTGAGATATGCTGATGACACAACTTTGGCTTGCTGAAAGTGAGGATGACTTGAAGTACTTACTGATGAAGATTGAAGAATACAGTGTGCAGTATGGATTACATCTCAATATAAAAAAACAAAAATCCTCACAACTGGACCTATAAGCAGCCTTGTGATAAATGGAGAAAATATTGAAATTGTCAGAGACTTCACATTGCTTGGTTCTACAATCGACGCCAATGGAAGCAGCAGTCAGAACATCAGACAATGTATAGGACTGGGCAAATTGGCTGCAAAGGACCTCTTTCAAGTGCTGACCAACAAAGGTGTCTCTTTGAGGACTAAGGTGCCCCTGACACAAGCCGTGGTATTTTCAATCGCTTGTGATATGCATGTGAGAGCTGGAAAATGAATAAGGAAGACCGAAGAAGAATTGATGCTTTTGAGCTGTGGTATTGGCGAAGAATGCTGAAAGCACCGTGGCCTACGAAAAGAACTAACAGGTCTGTCCTGGAGGAAGTGCAGCCAGAATGCTCCTTGGAGGCGAGAATGGCCAGACTTCATCTCACATAATTTGGTCATGTTGTCAGAAGAGACCATTCCTTAGAGAAGGCTGTCATGCTTGGTAAGGTAGAGGGTCGATGAAAGAGGGGAAGACCCTCAATGAGATGGATTGGCACGGTGGCAGTGGCGATGGACTCAAGAATAGCAAGAATCGGAGGCGGGGCAAGATGGCGGACTAGGCAGAAGGATTGCACAGACCCTCTTCAACAAAGAAAA
>NW_006921627.1:5181176-5189688 GCF_000298275.1 Orycteropus afer afer | reverse complement strand
ATATGTGAACTGCTGTATGAAAAGTGAATTTACTCTGTAAATCTTCACCCAAATGCTAATAAAAAAAAAAAAAAAGAATAGCAAGAATCACGGAGCTGGCTCAGGACTGGGTGTGTTTCGTTCTGCTGTGCATAGGGTCACTATGAGTCGGAGACGACTCGATGACACCTAACAACAACAGCAACCTGTCTGAATGTGTCACTGGGCCTAGTTAATTAGTCAGATGCTTCCTGCTGTCTCAGGGTTTTGACGCTATGGGAGGCAGAGAACACTGATGTGAGTGAATTGATATAACTCAGAGGGAAGGAACAGTGTGGTCTGTAGTACTGAGTCACTGACACTGCTCACACCTCAGCCCACGTGTAGTTCCCTACATACATGAAGACTTATATCTTTGCTTGAAGCTCTTTCCCATAAAACCTGTTGGACTTGGGGGATACTCCAGCAAAGAACAGAACTTGGTAGCAATGTGAACTGTCCAGCAGCTGGGCAACTGCTTTTGGTGTGCAGAGGGATGTTTCTAGTGGCCTCCTGTCAGGAGTGCTTGAATAGAGGGTTTGGTATTAACCTGTAGGGTCCCCCCTGGGTGGTACAAATGTATTATGCACTTGGCTGCTAACTGAGAGGGTGGAGGTTTGAGTCTACCCAGAGGTACCTTGGAAGAAAGGCCTGCTAATCTATTTCCAAAACATTAGCCATTGAAAAACCTGTGGGGGGCAGGAAATACAAACCTGTGGAGCACAGTTCTACTCTGATACACATGGAGGTCTCCTCTATAAGTTGGGATAGACTCAATGGCACTTTTTTGTTGTTCTTGTTTTTATTTTTAAATTAACTTGTTAAAGAAGCTTCTAATGATCATCTATTATAACTAGAAAAAAAACCTCACTGCTATCTAATCAAATCTGACCTGAAAAATTATCTAGACCAGTGGCCACATCCTGAAGAGGCAGAATGTCTTCTCTCTTCTTGCTCCCCCATCCTCACAACCATATCTGGGACAGATATCCAATTAATATTAGTAGAAGCTTCCAGATCCTTCATGTCGTCATTTCAGAGATCCAGTGCTTATGTATTTTGAAACAGCTTTTATTTTTATTTTTAGATTTAGCCTGTTTAACTCAGGTTTGGTTCTCTGCAGATGTCCCTTAGTATTGGTCATAGCCTCTGATCTACCCTAAGCATTCCCACTTGGGCACTCACCACCATCTCAAGCCTTAGGTTCACCCCATCAACCCTAACCTTATCTTGGCCTCTGAGCAGCTCCAGGGCTGCTTTTCTCCCTTGTAGGCATTACAAACCTCCTTTAAGGATTTATCTTCTATACTTACCTGTCAGGGGAGGTACCATGATCCTGAAGGTAGCTTTCTGAGGGTGAGTCTCACCCATTGCACTCCGGTGTGCTGACTCTATGATTTCCCCAAATGCGGGAAACTTGGCAGCATAATTTGTGGTAGTGCAAGACTGCACTGGCACTATCCCTTGATGATGTGTTTTAATAATAGGCAGTGGTTGAAATATTTCATTTGTAAGGCTATTGTCCAATTGTCTTTATTTAAGGGAACCTGAATCAGCTTATCTAGTATCAAACTTAAGTAACTTTAATAATCAGCTTTGTCTGTTGTTGTTGTTATGTGCCGGCAAGTCAGACCCAACTCATAACGACCCCTCCTTGGGTTTCTAAGGCAGTATCACTACGGAAGTAGATTGTCCAACCTTCCAAGTAGTGGCTGGTGGGTTTGAACTGCCGGCCTTCTGGTTAGCAGTCAGGTGCCTTAGGTACTATGCTACCAGAGCTCCTCAGCTTTGTCTAGTTCAATAAAATTGCTTGTAAATTGTTAAGGTGATTAATAAAACAGAAACTAAATCTTAAAAAAAAAAAAAGACAATCTTCTCTCAGGCTTGGGACTTAATGAACCAGAGTGAAGGGAGAAATAAACAACTCTCTTTGTCTCATTTTGCAAAGCCCCCTTGGGCAGGCTCCCATACTGCAAAATAGAATAAAACATTTCACAGAGAGAAGCCAGAGAGCCACAGTAAGGAATTTCCTTCCTTGCAGTATTGTGAGGTTGACAGGACAGTGTGTGAGCCAGGCCTCGGCCAAGGTGCCACACTCTGAGAGCTTTGCTAGGGAGTTGCTCACCTCAGGAAAGGTGGAGACACACTCAGCTGGTTTTTCTCACCCAACACGCTGTCTCTGCCAGGTCCCAACAGGTATCTGAGACAGACACATTCCGCAACATTGCCTCCCCCATAACTCCCTGCCTTCCAACACTTCAAGGATGATGGACAACTTATCCTGAGGCTCCATGGAGGGCAAGGATGTGTGCTTTTGCTTTCCCTTCCTTCTGCAACTCAGACCCTGTTGAGAAGTGTGTGGATGGGCCTCTTGAGCAGAAAGGCCAACAGTCAAGAAGTACTTTGCAAAGCGCAATGGCTTAATAATAAACAAGCATTGCAAGGTGGCCTGGAGCCACTGTGTTTTAGGAAACTCATCTGCACATAGAGGACAGGAGAAAGGGAGGTTTCCAGGGTAGGAGTAACTTGGGAAGCATCACTGAAGGGGGTTGAGGGAGGCTTCCTGGGGGATTTAGTTGGTACTCAAGCCCGGATATGGAATAGGAGAAAAAAATAGCAACTTTGTTCTCAGGGAGTTTTTACTCTCCCAAATGCTGATTTCATTGACCCAAATCAAGTCTCTGCTGCTATTTGCTAGGACCTATTTTAAGAGAGTCTTATAAATATACAAAGGCGGAAATGCCTGGGAGGAAGGTGGTGAGAGGATGTGGTTCCACTCCAGGACAGGATCTGACTCAAATCACACCTCCCTCTTGGATTCCAAGCTGTTAGGAGGGATGCCTCCGAGGTGGTGTTTACAAGGAGGTGCTGAGAGAATTGGGTTGCTCTAACTGTGACTTAGAGAAGTTTCTGCCTGTATTGATGATGTGTGTCCCCAAATGGTGTCCTAGATGGAGGGCAGGGAAGTGTGCAGTGGGATGGTGCAGGCAGGCAGGGAGACAAGAAAGCCTTTTCACATTCCTACAGAGTTTGGAAGCTCTGGTGGTGTTGTGGGTAAAGCATTTGGTTGTTAATCAGTAGGTCAGCACTTCAAACCACCAGCTGCTCCGCAGGAGGAGGATGAGGCAATGTACTTTGATAAAGATTTACAGCCTTGGAAACCCAATGGGGGTCTTTATGAGCCAGAATTGATTTGATAGCAATAGGTGTAGAATCTTATCTGCCCCTATCACATCCTGGCATTATATTGAGATTATCCATTTATGTGTCGGTCATCTCCTACTACATCCACTGTGTTTTCCCTGAGGATGGTGACCTTGCCTGATACCCCTTTGTGCTCCACCCCCCCCCCAGTACCGGGTACAGTGCTGCCCCATAGCGAGTTAAATCAATGTTTATTTTGAGTTGAAGATTCACAATTCTTAGAGCACAGAAAAATAATCTAGACCCTTCTTTCTTCTCTTAGTTTTCAGTAGATGAGTGATGGAACCAGGCAGCAACCTGGTTGTTTTACCTCCAGGGCAAGTTTTGACAGGTGTAGGGCACCCAGAGAAACGGTGCTGGGGTACCATTGGGTGGGGCTATGACATGGCAGCAAAGAGCAGGCACGCGGGCATCAGATAGCCACCTGGTAATTTTGTACTAGACAAGCCTTTGAAGAACCAGAATTCTACATGCATTTGCCCAGATGCTGAGCTGGCTGTCTTCTGGCTTTGTAAGCAATGGGAATAAGAAGGCTATTGTGTCACCTCTTTGAGAAGTTGGTGTGGTCTTTCTTGTGGCTAAGAAAGCTGTTGGGTAGGGGTAGCTACTCTCCCTGATCCTCAGGTTTCTTCCTGCAATCTGAGAAATGCTTTGTGGGAGGTGCTGAACAGGGGGAGGGGCTGGTAAGGAGAGTCAGTCTAGGCTGGAGGGAAGCAAGCCCTTTCAAGTGCAAGTCAGACTCTTTTGTGAGCTGTTTACTCCACCTCATGCCCAAGGGTGCAATGTGAGTCATTTAATCTAATTGGTTTAATAAGTAAACGATCTGGGTACAAAGAGGAGGGGGTTGGGTGTGAGAGGGAGGGGCAGTGCTATCTACAAACCACAGTAGTCAGCTTTGAAAAGAAACCTGTTGCCAGCTCTCTAGGGATCATGGTAATTAAACTGGGGGTGTAGATGCTTCGGGAAAGAGAGCGAATGGAGAGACCCAGATGTTGGGGTGGAAAGAGGTGTAGAAGCCATGGGGGGTCAGTTGCAGATTGTCAGTGCTCATCTCTTTTTTTAAAAAAAAATCATTCACTCACTAGCTATTTTTCCCCTTCTTATTATTGAACAATTATGGAAAGTATTCTGTACTTTAAAAAATTGAGATATAATTCACATGCCATAAAATTCACCCTATTAAAGTGTGTGATTCAGTGGCATTTAGGACATTCAAAATGTTGTGCAACCATCACCTCTGTGTAGTTCCAAAACTTTTTTTTTAATCATTCCCAAAAAAAACTTGTACCCATTAAGCATTCACCCCTCATTCCCCAAGACTCGAAAAGGACATCATGTTTGCTAAAGTAGATGATCAGCAAAAAAGAGGAAGGCCCTC
The DNA here is from genome assembly GCF_000298275.1 of Orycteropus afer afer. Lineage (NCBI taxonomy): Eukaryota > Metazoa > Chordata > Mammalia > Tubulidentata > Orycteropodidae > Orycteropus > Orycteropus afer. The sequence continues at coordinate 5,185,088 of NW_006921627.1, read as the reverse complement.
CATGAGATGGGTTGGCACAGTGACTGCAGTAATGGGCTCAAACACACCAGTCGTTATGAGGATGGTGCAGGGCTGTGCAGCGTTTTAGCACAGTCAGCTCCAGTTCAACAGCAACCAGCAACAACAATAACCCCATTCCTTATTCCCTGCATCCCTGGCAACCACTGATCTGTTTTCTGTCTCTATGGATTTACCAATCTGGATATTTCATATAAATGGGATCATACAGTATGTAACCTTTTGTGTCTGGCTTCATTCACTTGGCATAATGTTTTCAAGGTTCATCCATATTGCAGCATGTATTTCATTTTATTGCTGAACAATATTCCATTGTACGTATGTACCCCATTTTGTTTATCTGTCCGTCAGTTGATGGACTTTAATTTGTTTCCACATTTTGGTTGTTATGAATAACGCTCCTATGATGTTTTCAATTCTCTTAGGTATATACCCAGGAATGGAATTGCTCTGGTCCTTGTATGGTAGAAATTGTTAAGCTCTCCGCCCCCCCCCTCCCCGCCTACTAGCTGAAAGACTGACTATTCGAATCTATCCAAAGGCACTTCAGAAGACAAGCCTGATAGTCTGCTTCCAAAAGATCACAGCTTTGAAAACCCTGTGAAGCAGTTCTACTCTGCACATATGGGATCCCCATGAGTCGGAATAGACTCGTCGGCAAGTAACAACAACAACATGGTAACTCATGTTTAACCTTTTGAGAAGCTGCCCAACTGTTTACCACAGTGGCTGCACCATTTGACGTTCCCACCAGCAACAAATGAGAGTTCTGATTTCTCCACATTCTTGTCAACACTACTTATTGTCTATCTTTTTTATTATAGCTACTCTAGTGGTATGCAGTGGTTTTGTACTTGCTGAGAGCTCTGGTAGCATAATGCCTAAGGTGTTTGACTGCTAACGGGAAGGCTGGTGATTCAAACCCACCAGCCACTCCTTGGAAGGAAGAGTGGGCAATCTACTTCCGTAGACATACTGCCTCAGATTAAAGTAATTTCTCCTACTTTTGTAAATTAAGGTAGATCAACATTGTTATCCTCATTTCACTCAAGGATCAGCTGTCCCAGGTGGGAAAGAAACTTGCTCCAGGTCATGCAATCGGCAAAATTTAAAAACTGCTGAAAAGATGTCCATAGTATGGCTGAGGTAGGGGAGGAAAGCAGGTTGTGGATAATATGTATAGTATAAAATGCCATCTATGTTTTAAAAATATATACTCCCATCTGACTGGCAGAAGTTTAAAAGATTAATAAGCATAATATGTGGCTCTGAAGAGGTTGCCTGGAAACAGACACTCTCTTAAACAATGCAGATGACGATGTGAATCATTTCCAAAATTTTTTGGAAAGTAATATGTCAATATCTACTAAAATTAAAAAAAATACACACCCTTTGATCCAGCCACTTCACTTTGGAACTTGATCTGTAGAATCACAGCAGCAGTACATAAGAATTTCTGATCAAGGATATACCAAAGAATTGTTTGAACATGGTTTGGAAATGGTTGAATGTCTGTCAATAGGAAAATAACCATACCAGGGAATTATTATTATTCGAACTATTAAAGGAATGAGTTATCTTCTGATCTGGAGAAATATTCATCATGTGAGTAAGAAAAGCAAATTCCAGAGTAATATATATGTAATATGAACCTATTTTTTAAAAACAAAATACTAATGAATTTTTTGTATCAAAAAGGATTGGTCAATGTCCAACTATTTCAAGAGGTAGCATATGATGTGTATGAACTGCTATATGGAAAATGAATTTGCTCTGTAAACTTTCACCCAAATCACAATTGAAAAAAAAAAAAAAAAGAGGTAGCATATGATTGAGAACCAGTGGTAAGGAAGGAAGAAATCTTTTAGCTGCACTGAAGGAATTGGTGAAAAACAAGACTTCAGAAATTGACAGAATACCCATTGAGATGTTTCAACAAACACTGTGCTGGAGGCAGTTACTCATCTATGCCAAGAAATTTGGAAGACAGCTACCTGGCCAACTGACTGGAAGAGATCCAGATTTGTACCCATTCCAAAGAAAGGTGATGCACAGAATGTGGAAATAATCAAACAATATCACTGATACCACACGCAAGTAAAATCTCACTGAAGACAATACAAAAACAGTTGCAGCAGTATATTGACAGGGAAATTCCAGAAATGCAAGCTGGATTCAGAAGAGGACATGGAATGAGGGATATCATTGCTGATGTCGGATGGATCTTGGCTGAAAGCAAAGAATACCAGAAAGATGTTTACCTGTGTTTTATTGAGTATGCAAAGGCATTTGACTATGTAAATCACAACAAATTATGGATAACATTGCAAAGAATGGGAATTCCAGAGCAGTCAATTATTCTCAAGAGGAACCTGTACGTAGACCAAGAGGTTGTCGTTCAAACAGAACAAGGGGATACTTCATAGTTTAAAATTAGGAAGGTGTACGTCAGGATTGTAACCTTTCACCATTCTTATCCAATCTGTATGTTGAGCAAATAATCCAAAAAGATGGACTATTTGAAGAAGAACATGGCATTAGGATTAGGAAAAGAATCATTAACAACCTGCGATATGCAGATGACACAGCCTTGCTTTATGAAAGTGAAAATAACTTGAAGCACTTACTGATAAAGATCAATGACTGCAGACTTCAGTATGGATTATACCTCAACATAAAGAAAACAAAAATCCTCACAACTGGACCAGTAAGTAACATTATGATAAATGGAGAAAAGATTGAAGTTGTCAGGGATTTAATTTTACTTGGATCCACAAGTCAACATCCATGAAAGCAGCAGTTAGGAAGTCAGATGTATTGCACTGGGAAACTCTGCTGCAAAAGACCTCTTTATTTAAAGTGTTGACCAGCAAAGATGTCACTTTGAAGACTAAGGCACACCTGACCCAAACCGTGGTATTTTCAATCACCTCATATGCATGTGAAAGCTGGACAATGAATAAGGAAAACTGAAGAAGAGTTGATGCCTTTGGATTGTGGTGTTGGTTAAGAATACTAAAAATACCAAATACCGCAGACTGCCACAAGAAGGAACAAATCTATCCTGAAGGAAGTGGAGCTGGATTGCTTATTGGAAGTGAGAATGGCCAGACTTCCTCTCACCTACTTTGGTCATGTTGTCAGAAAGGACCATTCATTTCCTGGAGAAAGGATATCATGCTTGGTAAAGGAGTTGGTCAGCCAAGAAGGGGAAAACCTTCAACAAGATGCATTGACACAATGGCTGCAGTGATGGGCTCAGCATAGCAATGATTGTGAGGATGGCACAGGACTGGGTGGTGTTTCATTCTGTTGTATATAGGGTCGCTATGAGTTGGAGCCAACTCGACAGTACTTAACAACAACAACAACAACAATGAATTCTGTATATGTGTGCATGAAAGCAAGGAAAAGTATGGAAGATTACATTACTTTAACATTATTTATGGTGGGGAAGGATAAAAGGTCAGCTGTTCAAACCTACCAGCTTCTCTGTTGGTGGAAGATGAGGCAGTCTACTTCCATAAAGATTACGGCTTTGGAAACCCAGTAGGGGTCACTATGAGTTGGAATCAACTCATTGGCAGTAGGTTTGATTTTGGTAGTTCACTGAAAGAAGCTCTAGCCATGCAGTGGTTAAGGCATTCTCCTGCTAACCAAAAGGTCAGCAGTTCAAATCTATCAAGCCACTCTGTGGGAGAAAGAAGAGTCAGTCTGCTTCTGTAAAGATTTATAGCCTTAGAAACCCTATAGGGCAGTTCTACTCTGTCCTGTAGGGTTGCTGAGTCAGAATCAACTCAATTGCAGTGGGTTTGGGTTTTTGGTTTATAATTCACTAGTTGTCGTAACTCTGGTAGCATAGTGGCTAAGACACTTGCCTGCTAACCAGACGGC
>NW_006921627.1:5090120-5179747 GCF_000298275.1 Orycteropus afer afer | reverse complement strand
ACTCATAGCGACCCCTCCTTGGGTTTCCAAGGCAGTATCACTACGGAAGTAGGATTGCCCAACTTTCCTTCTGAGGAGTGGCTGGTGGGTTTGAACCACCAGCCTTCTGGTTAGCAGTCAAGTGCTTTAGCCACTATGCTACCAGAGCTCCCAAGCCAGAGGATAGCAAGGATTTAATCTGTGAGGCATCATTAGTTGGGTGAGTATATCATTAATTGTCCAAATAGGGGCACTGTTAACAAAGAGGGTACTATTAATAACTTTGTCAAGATAACAAGTTTAAGTCTGTCCCCAGCAAATGTTACTCATAGGCCATCAAAAGGATCTTGTATTGTATTCTGAACTGGGAAGGTGTTAGAGGGTTTTGAGCAGGGGAATGACATGGTCTAACTTACATTTTAGTGGGGATCACTCTGGTTGCTAGACTGTAGAGTGTAAGGGTGAGAGCACGGAGACTAGGTGAGAGATGGTGGCTTGGACCAGAGTGGTAGAAGCAGAGGAATGAGAGAGAAGTGGTAGGTTTTTGGATAAATTGTGAAGGTAGAGCTGACAGGACTTGCTGATGGACTGGGTATGGGAAGAGGATCAAGAATGACTTCTTACCTGGGTTGTTGGAAGGCTGGTGTTACCATTTACAAAGTTATGAGAGATAGGGAAGGCACAGGGTTGGGAGGAAAATCAAAAGTTAACATGTTTTGAGGTGCCTCTCAGATACCCAAGTTGGGGAGTGAGTAAGCAAACTGGATTTGTAAATATGGAGTTCAGGAGTAGGTCAGTGCTAAACCTAGGGAAGTTATCAACATACAGGTGATATTCAGAGTGGACCAGAAGAGATCAGCAAGGACTGGAGTGCAGATAGAAAAGTAGCCGACAGATTGAGGCCTAAGATGAACCAGTCAATGTTTAAAGGTAGGAAAAATGAGTATCTGCAAAAGGACTAAGGAGTGGCCCATAGGGAGGAGACCTGGGATTACAGGAGAATTGTAACTGTCTGCTTGGTTCACCTCTGTGTTCTCTGTTTGGTGGAAGGCAGTGTTCATATATTATTTTTATTTTAGGGGAAAAAAAAGCTGCTAGCCAGGAAACCAAGGCAAATCTCTAGGCAAGGCTTGGAGAAGGCAGATTGAAGCCACCCAGGTTGCGCTGTAAAATCTAGGTCTCCTTGTTATTGTTATTGCTATTGTTAGATGCCATCAAGTTGATTCTGACTTAGTGACCCTATGTGACAGAGTACAACTGCCCCATAGGGATTTCTACTCTATAATCTTTACTTGAGCAGATGGCCAGGTTGTTTCTCCCACAGAGCAGCTGGTGGGTTAAGTACAGCTTTAAAAAAACCCACAAACCATTGTTGGGATGATTTCCACTCATGGTGACCCTGAAGGACAGAGTAGAACTGCCCTATAGGGTTTCCAAGGCTGTAAATCTCCACAGAAGCAGACTGCCTTCTCTTACTCCTGGAGAGCGATTTTTTTTTTTTTTTTTTTTGTTATTGTTATGTGCCGTCGAGTTGACCTAGACTCATAGTGACCCCTCCTTGGGTTGAGCAGTATCACTACGGAAGTAGATTGCCCCATCTTCCTTCCAAGGAGTGGCTGGTGGATTTGAACCGCCAACTTTCTGGTTAGCAGTCAAGTGCCTTAGGCACTGCACTACCAGAGTTACTACGAGAGAGTGATTGGTGAATTCAAAACACCAGCTGTTAGATTATCAACTGAGTACTTCAGCCACTGTGCCACAAGGGCTCTTCAAGAGCAGTAGCCAGTACTACAGAAATATAGGATCTGCCTGCTATCTCATCTGCATTAAACAATCTTATATCACCGTAATTTTACACAAATAGCACACACATTATATATTTTTTGCAAACCAAGGAACCTCTTGCATGATATGTGTGAATGCTTTATATGCGAAAAATATGGTAGTTCATCATGTATGTAATTCACCTTTCCAACTGAAAGTGGGGAGATGAGATAAGGGCTCTGAGAGGTTAAGGAACTAATAAAGGTCAAACAGCTAAAAAGTGACAGGAGAGTGGTTTCAATTCCAGATCTTTCAAGTTCTGAAACTGGTTCTAAACACCATACTTGTTTGCCCACCCAGAGCCAGTCAAAGTAGCTACATATACATACTTGATGCTCAGTAGATCTAGCTAGTTCACTGTCCATGCTCCTTCCTCTTTAATTCCACCAGGGTTTTTTTTTTTTTTTTAAAAAAAAGAAAAATGAAAGCTTCCTTCCCACTATGAACCATTTAATGCAATCATCAGAATTCTAATAAACTGATCCAAAAAGCCAATTTAAAATAAATAACAGACTGTGGAGTCTTTGTGAGAAACCTGTATCTGTTTTTGTAAGGTGGTGAACTCCAGGGAAACCTAGCTCAGCACCTTTGGCCACTCATGGGAATACTTGAATCTTACCCTACAAATTGACTACACCAGGCTCTTTGAAAGATGGAAAACATATTCCCTTAAGACCTGGAAATGCTGAACAGTTGACAGCTTCCCAAGGGTTTTAGGTATTACTAGGATACCAACAACTATCACAGGTCATTAAATATCAAAGTTTATGCTCAGGGAGCCAAAAACCATCCAAGTTCTCTGTGCCTCTGGTGTCTTCACAAGTACCCCAAGTAGGAGAAAGTTCCAGGTAAAACGAGACTCCCACAGATCTGAAAGGTTGAAATGTTACAAAATAGTAGCATGCAACTCAGTGGTAATAAGTCTCCCTCTTGCTTTTCATCTTTGGTGCTTTCTTGTAGCATTGGCTCCTTCTGCAAATCACTTCTTTCTTACTTTCTTCCCCTTCCCCCGTTTTTTTTTTTTTTGCTAAAGATCAAAGTAGCCTGTCCCATTTCTGAACAGTTTTTATCAGCTCATCTTAAATAGCCTCAATTTCATCTCTTGGGTTGCCACCAGATGTTACTGATTTATTGCTTCACTGAGGTTCTTTAAGAAAAATCAGGTACATTCAGGTTGTGTGACTGCTGTTGCTTAGCTCATTAGCAAAAGGTGAATAGAGCTGAACTTCTCACTCTGCTTTTAACAATACTTGGTGACCCTAGGGACATTTGCAGTGAAAGTTTTCTTTGATTTTCCAGGTAGTCAGTCAAGTTTCAGTCTTGCTTTTCCCCCCTCCTTACATCCATGTGGAGCTCTGGTGGCACAGTGCCTAAGGCATTTGGCTGTTAACCAGAAAGTTGACGATTCAAACCCACCAGCTGCTCTGTGGAAGGAAGATGGGGCAATGTACTTCTGTAAAGATTCACCACCTTGGAAACCCAATGAGGGTCACTATTAGTCAGAATCGACTCCATGGTAGTCACCATGGGTGAACTTCAAAATATATTTGTCCAAGCATGGTACTGGACTGGATCAGGGAAAAGGGAGTGGTGGAACAAATTGCTGGGGGTTGGGGTGGAGTAGGGGGTCTTGGAATGTACTCTTCTCCTGTTGAGTTATTTGTGCATCTTTAAGCAACATACCTGTTGAGTCAACTATAAATGGGTTAGATAGAGTTGAATAGATTAGTCCATTTACCAGCAAAATTAGCAAGTTTGGTAAGGCTAAGGACAATAGAGGAGCCCTGGTTGTGAAATGGTCAAGCTCTTGGCTGCTAACCAAAAAAAAGATCAGTGGTGCAAACCCACCAGGTGCTCTGTGGGAGAAAAGAGCTTGTGATCTGCTCTTGTAAAGATTACAGCCTTGGAAACTCTATGAGGTAGTTCTATTCTGTCTTAAAGGGTGGCTAGGAGTCAGAATTGATTCCATGGCACACAACAACAAAGACAGTAGAGACAGCCTTAAAAAAAAAAAAAAAAATCACTGACATGGAGTTTATTGCAACACAGAAGCAAATTGCCACATCTGTCTCCCACAAAGTAGCTAGTAGGTTCAAACCACTGACCTTTCAGCTAGCAGCTGAGCACTTAACCACTGTGCCACAAGGGCTCCTCAGAGGTAGCTTAGGTGGCACAAATGGTTAAGAGCTCTATATGAGCTGAAAGGTTGGGGATTTGAACTCATCCAAAGGTGTTTCAGAGAATAGGCCTCGAGATGTGCTTCCAAAAGGTCACAGCCTTGAAAACCCTATGGAGTGTGGTTCTACTGTGCACACATGGTTGCTATGAGTCAGAATTGATGGCAACTGGTTTTTGTTGTTGCTATTGTTGTTGTTTAAGGACAGTAGAGATCTTTGAAACTGATAATTTAGTGTCAAATAGATAGTGTGACTATTTGGCCTGGGTTTCCAGGGAATATTAACTATTCAAATAGTCTCTTATGATAGTCAGACATATGTCCTGATTTGGGGTTCAGAAAATGTGCTCCATGATGTATCACATAACCAGCTGACTTAGTAAAATCCTCACTTTTTTATTTATTGCCCTTTTCCTATAGATAAAGAATTGATGCTTTGACTGAATGAGCTATAAAAAGCAGAAACTAAATAGTTTAACCAAGAATTTTAAGAATCAGTGTTTCACTGCGTTTGTGAAGGTAGTAGACCTGCAAAGGTTATTTTATGGCATTGAGACCAATCGTCCTTGAGCGATAGAGTGATATTTTTAAAATCACGCTGCAGTCCAGTGAGCAGATTATACGAAAAGGCCAAAACAAATGTAAATAATACCCACCTGATGACTGATAGCTTCCTCCTTGCTGTTGTTAGTTACCCTTGAGTGGATCCTGACTCATGGTGACCCCAAGTTTGCAGAGTAGAAGTGTGCTCCATCGGGTGTTCAAGGCTGTGACCTTTTGGAAGCAGATTGCCATCCTTTCTTCTGAGATGCCTCTAGGTGGTTTTGAACCCCAAACTTTCTGGTAGTAGTTGAGTGCTGAACTGTTTGAGTCACCTAAATTCCTCTCTCTTCTCAAGTACACTTGCATTTGTTCATTTATGCTAAAAAGTGTTAACCTAAGGAAAATGATATATATATTTTTTTTTTTTTTTTTCCTCCACGTAGAATGTTAAGAAGGAGCTCTGGTAGCTTAGTGCCTAACCAGAAGGCTGGCGGTTCAAACCCACCAGCCACTCCTCGGAAGGAAAGTTGGCCAATCTACTTCCATAGTGATGCTGCCTCAGAAACCCAAGGAGGGGTAGCTGTGAGTCAGGTCCAACTCCACGGCACATAACAACAACAACAGAATGTTATGAAGGAGCAGGGGAAAGTAGAAAGGAGCTCTGGTGATGTAGCGGTTAAGGCATTTGGCTGTTAACCGGAAGGTTGGCAGTTTGAACCCACCAGCTGCTCCATGAAAGAAAGATGAGGTAGTCTGCTTCCATAAAGATTTACAGCCTTGGAAGCCCAATGGGGGTTGTTATGAGTCAGAATCGACTCTGTGGCAGTGAGAGTTTGTGAGGAAAGTAGTATTTAATGTGCTTGTGGATATTTCTGTGTGTGTGAGTTACATATTTTTAAATAAAGGTGCTTAGAGAACAAAACAATAATTAAAACCAATAAAAGGTATTTCCATAAAATCCAGTAGCCATTTATCAAACATATAGAAATTTAAGACTGTGGCGAAAGTGGGGTTCAAAGATGAGTGTACACAGCCTCTGCTTCTGAGGAGCTTAGACTCTTTCTTTACATGATAACAGATTCTAGATTTAGAATCGATCTGGACCCAAGCTCCCTAATACTCAGAGAAACTTGTTCTCCTGGCTGCCTCTTTAGATGTTAACCTTATTTCCACAAGGAGCTCTGGTGGTACAGTGGTTAAGGCATTTGGCTGCTAAGCAAACTACTGGTGGTTTGAACCCACCAGTGGCTCATGGGAGAGAGATGAGGCAGTCTGCTTCTATAAAGATTTATAGCTTTGGAAACCCTATGGACAGTTCTGCTCTGTCCTAGAGAATTGGTATAAATTGGAATAGGCTTGATGGCAGGGGTTTAGGTTTTTTGTTTGTTTCCACAAGAAGGGCTGTGTTCAGTTCTACAATTCGATTCACTCTTCTCTATTTATATATTATCTATCTATCTATCTATCTAACTATCTAACTATATCATCAGGTTTACAACCTGGAAACAACTCCACATACCAGTGATTTGTTATGTGGTGTGATCTGAAAACTCCTGGACTAGAAGAGAGGAGATATGGGTACTAGTCCTGGTTCTACCTCTAATTTGCTTTGTAACCTCAGACATATGATTTAATGACCTCAGTCTTCAAGTTTTCAGCTTTCTACTAGGTAGAATGTGAGGGCTTGCAATGATGGTTTCTAGACTTGAAATTCTAATTTCCCTGGACTGCAACAATTCTTAAATTTTCTTTTCTTTTTAAGTCACAGTCAAAATTTCAAAGGCTCTGTCAGATGATTGTTTTACCTTGTCTTTCAAAAAAAAAAAAAAAGTTTTGAGTATTGACTGTCTGCATGCATTACTTTTCCTGGGGATATTCTTCATAAACAACAACTCTCTCATCTTTCACCTAGTCTATGAAGTCTGTTAAGCATTGTTGAACTAACTTCGTGAATTAGTGTCTGCATTTTATGTGTTTCTGCTTGAAAACTATAATGACTTTCAGACAAATCCCACTCTTGTTTTGGTAATGAGAATAACAATTATTCAGAGTCAAGCTATTTTCACTTCAAAGATACAGAAAATCCCCATAATAAGATGGTCTCCTCCCCCATCACTTTTCCCCATTATCTTATGGATCTGCAGGGATCTCCCCACCACTTCCTCTACCCTCCTTCCCACCACCATCACCACAGGGGCACCTGACCCAAGCTAGTCCCTTCAGACTCTCTTTCCTGGGAATTTGAATCCCAAGCAGAGACACACAGAGGTGTTCGCATCATTAGACGGCTGCTGAGATTCTAATCACTGCCCTGGTTACTGGCCTTTCTGGGAATTGGTCCTGTGGTTTTTCTCTGTGAGCTTCTCTGCGAACTTTTCCAAAATTACCCTTTGCCTAAAGTTAGGAAGGAAGGAAGGAAGACTGGCAGCCATGATGTTATCTAGAGCAAATGATCTTCAGTGGAGGACCAGTTTTTCCAGTTTGGTTTTTTTGGCCCCCCTTTAATTTCTAGTATGTGCTACAGACTGCTGCTCTGTGGTCATAACTCTACATTACCAGTATGCAGGTTGTGCCACATGCAACTACCACAGGAGTTCAAAACAACCACAGTGGTCTATATCATGCTCAATGAGACATGCCCACCAGTCACATATTTGGGTGTTGCAGCAGTATCAAATTGCTAGTGCTTAAGGCATTTGACCACTAACCAGAAAGCTGGTGGTTCAAACCCACCAGCCACTCTTCGGAAGGAAGACTGGGCAATCTGTTTCCGTAGAGATACCGCCTCGGAAACCCAAGGAGGGGTCATTATGAGTCGGAATCAACTCTGTGGCAGTGAGGTTTTTGTTTTTTTTTTAATGAAAGGTTTTAAATACTTACTCTAAGTTTCTGTACCTATCCTGTGTGGACCAGTAATCAATGGTTTGCAGGCCAGTGTAGGCAATGAGCTGGAGTTTCTAGGGTAATTTAACCCCTTTCTGAAACTGGAATGTGTTGAAACTGCTAATCTCACAAACTAGTGGATTAGGACATCACTGTCCTTGGGGAAAGCCTAGCCTGGGCCCTCTTAGAATTCTGCTTTTCTTCTTAATTTGCTGGCTAGCATTGCTCCTACCCAGTTCCTTCCATGCCCTGCTTCCCATCTACCCACCACCCCTCCTCCTCTCACCCTCTGCTCCCCAGACTTTCCACCACATTCCTACCAGGAGGATAGCAGACTGGCCTTGACCTTCAGCTCCCACTTTGATCCCTGGAAGAGGAAAGCAGTTTCTTGCATTTTAGAACAAAATGCCATAAACAAAGAGCTTTCTTAGAGGCACCTTTGGGATTATGGCTTTGATATCTGTACCTCAGTGAGTGCCCACAACGTACTGAGACAACCTTCAACTGGGTATTAATTTCTCAGAATGTCAGGAGAGTGTCTGTCAGTCCATGCAGTCCCTAGCCCAGAGTAATGGCCAGAAGTCAGTTTATGATGATAAACATGCCAGGCCCCTCATGCAAACCCTCCTTGTCACTCATTCAGGCCGCATGTGTCAAATGCCTGATTTGCACAGTGGGAATATAAATCATGCCCAGGAAATTTAACTCCTCTCTGCAGCTGGGATGTGTTGAAACTGCTAACTTTAACTGATATATACAGTGGGATATAATGAACAGGACCCAATTCTTGTCTGCACAGTGCTAATTTTCAACCCTTTCCTAGATTAGACTTAGTCAGAGTCCTCCCCCACAATACTCTTCTTGTAGCTCACTTAACTTTAGCAGCCATAGCTAAGCACTGTGCTATTAGTACATCCAGTCTTGAGCCAAGAATCAAAAGGCCTAGGCTCTAGCCTGGCCCTTAATGCTGGCTTTTCTTGGACATTAGACAAATCAAATAATTTATCATGCCCCTATCAGCAAAATAAGGAACTCTGGTGGTGCAGTGCCTAAGGCAATTGACTGCTAACCAGGTTGGTGGTTCAAATCCACCAACCACTCTACAGAAGGAAAACAGGACAATCTACTTCCATAAAGATTTAGCTCCTCAGAAACCCAGTGGGGGTCACTATGAGTAGGAATTGACTCAATGGCAGTGGGTTTCCAGCATACTGGAAATGAAAATAGGATGGAATAAACATGAGAAAGAGAGCAAGAATATGAAAAGGCTCAGATATAAAAATGTCAAATAGATTGATTGTGGTGGGATTGTTGGTCATGGGATGGAGGCTAACCCATACAGGCTTTATATTTAGTAGTAGGAGAAAGTGCCTCTGAGAAATGATCTGGTGATCTACTTCCAAAAAACCAGGCATGGAAAACCCTAAGGATAGCAACTGGTTTTATATATATATAAAACAATACAATACACTTGCCAATTCAACATTTTTCATGTGTGCAATTCACTGACAACTAGTATGTTCATCTTTTTGTGCACCCATCACCACTATCCATTTCCAAATTATTCTACCACCGTTAACAGAAACTAAGTGCACCCTAAGTGAAGATTTCCCCCCATCCCCCCCAGGATCCACTAAAACTTTGGTCTCTATACATCAAATTCCTCTCTTGGAGAACAGAGTTACCATCATGAATGCCTTCCCTGTCCCATTCCTCACCTCTCCTTCCCAAGAAAAAATTGCAACAACCTCAGCTTGGCTTGGCAAGACACCTTCACCAGACCTCACAGTTCTAGCACCTGGCAGCCCTTCAGATCAGATAATGCATCTTATTTGTTTTCAAGCCTGATGCAGAAAAGAGAAGGAGCTCAACAACATGCTTAAGAATGTGTTATTCCAAGAGGAGACATCAGGTGGAGAGAGGGCAGGGAGGCTGCATCTCCTGCTGCTTGTCCTGAACCTAGTCCTTGTGCAGCCTTTTCTTGGCCTGAGAGTCCTTTACTCTCTCTCTGCCTCCCTGGGTTCCATCATTTTTTCACTCACTGAACAAATGAGTCTGTGTAAGATATATGTGAAGCGACTGGGATTTGAAAATCTATTATTTAGATGTTGTAAGGATGTTGTAAGGTCTTGGATGGGAGCTCTAGTAGCATAGTGCCTAAGGCACTTGACTGCTTACCAGAAGGCTGGTGGTTCAAACCCACCAGCCATTCCTCGGAAGGAAGATGGGGCAATCTACTTCCATAGTGATACTGCCTCGGAAACCCAAGGAGGGGTTGCTGTGAGTCAGGTCTTACTTGACAGCACGTAACAACAACAACAACAAGGTCTTGAGCAGATATGTACCCTCCTAACCACTCAGGGCCTTAGTTTTCTCATCTGTAAAATGGGAATAATAATAATACCTACCTGAAATAATTATTATGCTTAAATGAGATCATGCATATCAAGTGCTTAGCATGCACTGACTTTTGGTAAATGCATGTATGTTACCTTTTGTTAAATGCACATGGTCTTGACCTGTTAGTGGGTTAAGGAGGGCTTTGTAAACAAGTCCCTTTTGACACCTTTCTGTATGTAGTTACCCCACAAGTCTGTTTTAATTGCTGTGGAGTCAATTCCAACTCATGGTGACCCTGTATGTGGAGAATAGAACTGCTCTTTAAAATTTTCAAGGCAAACTTAGTCAGTGAAGGCAAACATAGGTATATGGGTGGATAGATGGGTAGACGGGCTGAACTATTAGGTATGTCTATGCAGTGGGGAACGTGCCCAAGACCATGTATAGGGTTGGCAGACAATGTTTCTAGAAGTGTATTGCTGTGTTCTGTAAGAATCCACAGGTATATAGTAGAGCTGACAAGGGACAAGGTTTAGTCACTTATTGGCCACAGCCAGCTACCCAGAGGGAGCAACTAGTTGGACCTGTGGGCTTGGGACCATAGTCTCAGGGGACATCAAGCTCAATTGGCATAACATACTACACAAAACATTGTTCCGCATCCTACTTTGGCAAGTAGTGACTGGGATCTTAAAAGCTTGCAAGCAGCCATCTATATGCAACAGTGGGTCTCTTCTCATCCAGAGCAAAGAAGAATGAAGAAAACCAAAGATTCCTGGAACCAATTAGTCCAAGGGACTGGTACACCATGTGATTCTCAGCCTATATGACTATGAGACCAAGAACAGAAAAACTAGGTGGTGCCTGGCTACCACTGTCAACCACTAGGAGGGGGATCTATGTAGGAGATCATGGACAGAGTGGGAGAACAATGTGGAACAAAAAATCATTTAAAAAAAGTGAGGGGAGACCAGGTTTGCTGGTCTGATAGAGCCTAATGGAATCACTGAGACTATGACCCCTAGCTGCCCTCTGGTCTGGAATTGAACCCATTCCTGTGGCTTCCAAACAAAAGACAAGTGTATGAGGTGTACATTTACATTAGGTAGATACCCTCCTTGGAGAGAACAATCATGGGAGAAAGAAGAGCTGTTTATGCACAGGGAGACAGCTCAGGGGGCAGGAGTGCATAGAGGGAAAGACACAGGAAAGAGGAACTATGAGGAGGAAGTGGGAGGGGAACTGTTGCATTGAGGTAAATTGTAGTCAATGTCATGAGACAAAGTGTATGTGAGCTGCTGTGTGGAAAGTGAATTTGCTCTGTAAACTTTAACCCAAAACACCATTAAAAAAAAAATTTTACAAGGCTGTATGACCTTTTGGGAGCAGATCACCAGGCCTGTCTTCCTATGCACCTCAGGATTTGTGCAAACTGCCAACGTTTTGGCAAATAGTTGCACACTTAACCATTTGAGCCACCCAGGGACTCCATCACAAGCCTAGCCTCTTCATAATTAATATATATATATATATAAAAACAAACTCACTGCCATCAAGTCAATTCTGACTCATAGTGACCCCCTTTGGGTTTCCGAGGTAATAAATCTTTACAGAAGTGGATGGCCCCAGTCTTCCTTCCATGGAGTGACTGGTGGGTTTGAACCACCAACCTTCTGGTTAGCAGTCAAATGCCTTAGGCACTATGCCGCCAAAGCTCCTTATAATTAATACAGTTGCTATCAAATATTTCCCACTTCTCTGCTCCTATCTTATTAGCTGGCTAGATGATTCTCTCTTTTTCAGAGTCCTCTTTCCCAAATTCTGTTCTCCCTTCCTAGTCTTTTTTTTTTCCAATATTCAGTTTTTTTCCTTCTAATTCCTATTCTTTCTTTAACACCTTCTGTCACTGTCCCTCCAAGAACTGTAACTAGGAAGCCATCCTGCTGAAGCCAAGGAAGAGCCACCTCCTCCCAGCCAGGAGAGAGAGTTCCTGGAATCTTGGTACCCCACTGCTTCCTCCTTCCTCCTGAAAAGAAGTAGAAGTAAGAACACAGATTCCTCCACTAGCTACCAGATTGTTTTTCCACCACAGCTCCAAACTCTTCAGGCCTACCACAGGCAACGTCAGGTTTTCAGGAGAATTCTGGTGATGTTTCTGCTTCAACTACTCCATTGCTGTTTTATAGAACCAGAGTTTTCCTAAAACTATGTTGCTTTTCCTGGACTCCTGGGGACTCTGAAGACCAGTTCCCTTATCCCAGGAAATGTTTGTGGAACATTTGCCTAAGTTACCTGCAAGTCCATAAAATGGAAAATCATTGAGCAATATCGCATCATTACCATCCAGCCCAGGGTTTAATGTGTCTGCCTGTTTGCATAAAACAAAATTGGCTTGTGCATGCCCTGCATGTGGTCACGGGCATGAATGCTAGAGCATATACCCTAATCCATGGACATGTTAGGCTTTTCATTTACCATGGATGTCTGCCCTGGTTGTACTGAGGAGTGGATGGAGCTGAAGAACTCAGTTTGTAATTTTCTATCACAGCAGTTAGCAATTAGCACGGTACTAAGTATACAACAGGTATTCAGTAAATGTCTAGTGTTTGGTTGGCTCATTCATTCATTCACTTTCCCATCTCTGATTGCTTTCTCCTGACCACCATAAACATTCTGAAAGGTTCCAGGAAGGTAAAAGATTGTCCTGCATCTTCATTCCATATTCAGAGGTTTATCTCTCTGTCCCTGTCCAGAAATGAAGACTGGAAAAGACAAGCCTAGTAGGCTTAGAAAAGGGATCCTGAAAACCTAAGTGGTCCTTTTCTAGATCCTGGCGATTAAAGCACCTTTTCAGTGTGCTCTGGTGGAATACTAGTTAAAGCATTTGGCTGCTATCCAGAAGGTCAGCAGTTTGAACCCAGGAGCAGCTCCAAGGGAGAAAGATGAGGTGGTCTGCTTTTGTAAAGATTTACAGCCTTCGAGACCCTGTGGAGCAGTTCTACTTTGTCCTAAAAGGTCACTATGAGTCAGAATTGACTCGATGGCAGCAGGTTTGGTCATTGTACTTGGGTTAGTCTAGAAATCCTGGACCCTGTGTCCTCTAGGTTTTTCTGAAACCATCCCATTTCTTCAAAGATCTTAAGTCAAAATTCACCTTGGAACTGGACAGAACTGTATTAGTGACTGTAACTGTCCTGTCATAACAAAAAACAAACAAACAAAACCAATTGCCATCAAGTCGTCTCTGACTCATGGTGACCCCATATGTGTCACAATAAAACAGTGCTCTGTAAGGTTTTCAGTGGCTGTGATCTTTCAGAAGTAGATCGCCTTTCTTCTAAGATGCCTCTGTATGGGTTTGAACCAACAACTTTTTTGTTGATAGCTGAGCTGTTAACTGTTTGTACCACCCAAGGACTTCCCTGTAATAACGTTGAATAGTAAATGGGTTCTTAAATGTTGTGAGGTTTTGTCTCTCCTTCTTCTTTTTGTAATGATGATAATGATGATGACAGTGATGATGATGACAGTGACCCCAGGGCCTGGCCAAACTTTCTGTGACCTCTACCAATCAAATCAACGACTTGGGGAATGGAAAGTTACTGAAGTAGGTTGCATGTACAGACAGATGTTATATACCCAGAGCAGTGGCAGCAGAATACAAAGGGCTTTTGCTTTCCCTATCTCCTATCCTCATCCACTCTCTTAGTTTTATAATATAACCTGGGTGTTTGGGCCAAGCAGAGATAAACAAGGATGTTTGGGTTAGCAGGAAACACTGACAACAGAGCTGAAATACACAGCATATACCTGGCACAGATCCTGATGCCCTCTTTTGGGTACCCTTTACGTGACACCCAGCGGGGCAGTAGGTGCAGTCCTTGTGTCTCTAGCTGCCAAGCCTCAGCCTGCCAGCAGCCACTGCATTTGCAACAGCAATGGCACCTCAGGTGCTTGTTTGGCAGGAAACTCAGGGGAGCAGCTGGCTGTTCACAGCAGGCTTGGGGGCGGGCACTGTGAAGATGAGAATCATCAGGGCCTCACCTGTGCATCAAAGAGGAGTTAGGGAGACCTCAGGATCCTACCTCTTTAGAGGGTGCTGCTCTTCTTCTCCCCAAGCCATGCACACCTGTGCCCTAAGAGATGAGATGGGGCTGAGCAAACACCATTGACAACTCTCTGGACTAAACCCTGCTCACAGCACACAGCTGGATTGTTCACCTTTGTGTTGAGGAGAAAGAGGCACAGAAACCATGATGAGGGTAGCAAGCCTATGCTCAAACACTCTCATGTAAGATTTTCCAGATGTTATGGGACTATAGGAAAATATATTTGGGTCTACATATTCCCCCTTCTTTTCTTCAAGTTATAGGGAAGGGTGATAGTGGCCATATTAGAGAGTAAGGAAATGCTCTGGTGTATGTGGTGTGAGTGTATGTGTGTGGCATGTGAGTGCATGAGTGGAAGATCATCTGGGAGAGGAGATGATGGACAACATGGATAGTCAGACGACTACTGTCTGGGTACCTGATGCCACATGATAAAGATGGTGATGGTGGAGGTAGACAGAGATTCCCAAATGTATTCAATATAAAACCAAAAACTCACTGCCATTGAGTCGATTCCAACTCATAGTGACCCCGTTGGGTTTGCAAGGCATTAAATCTTTACAGAAGTAGATTGCCCCATCTGCCTTCCACAGAGCGGCTGGTGGGTTTGAACCACCCACCTTCTGGTTAGCAGTCACAGGCCTTAGGCACTGTGCCACCCAAAAACCAAAAACCAAACCCACTGCTATTGAATGGATTCCGACTCATAGTGACTTCCATTGGGTTTCCAAGGCTGTAAATCTTTACGGAAGTAGATTGCCTCATCTTCCTCCTGCAAAACAGCTGATGGGTTTAAACTTCTGACCTTCTGGTTAGCAGCCAAGTGCCTTACCCACTGTGCCACTAGAGCTCCTTATTTTCATTATAGAATAATGGAATTAACTACACAGCTTTTGGCCTGAGTTCAAATCCTGGCCCTGTTGTTCACTAAAAAAAAAAAAAAGAACAAAAAACCCCAAATGCTGTTGAGAGTCAATTCCAACTCACAATGATCCCATGTGTGCAGAGTGGAATTGCTCTATAAGGTTTTCAAGGCTATGTAAACTTCCGGGAACAGATCACCAGGCCTTTCTTTCTAGGAGCTTTTGGATTCAAACCACCAACCTTTTGATTAGTAGCTGAGTGTTTCACCCTTTGCACCACCAGGGAGTCCTCTGTCACTACTGTCGTGATTTTCAGCAAGATTTTTAACCTGTCTCAGCCCTGTTTTTTCTCATAGGGTTGTTGTCAGTATTAAATAAAATAATCTGTACTTTTTTTAAATACAATTGTGTATCTGTATGCCTGACCAATTGTTAACTGTTAGAGTACATTAATAGTAATTTTTATTGCCTCAAATTCCCTGGCTGTCATGACTGAAAGGAAAGGTAAAGCCACACAGGCTTTGGGTCTTTCTTGGAGACTTTCTCTCATGTGACAGGTCCCTGCCTTCATTTCCCAGCACCTCAGGATTCTGGTGGGATCCGGGCTTTGTCTTCTTTAGTGTGACTGGCCCTCAAACACCCGCCAAGAACATCCACAGTCCCTGCTTTTTCTTCCTATGACTCAATGCTTGTTCCTGGCATTTGTGGAATGGTGCCCTGGGTGTCACAACCTCCCATGTTCTCTCACAGGACAACAGTTCCCTCTCTCTTCAGCTTCTCTGCGTTTCATCACCTTTTCCTGTTCCAGTTTTAGTCTCTGGTGAGCAGGTCTCCATATAGACCCTGGGGCTTCTTAGAAAATCATCTAAATTCATCCTAGATTTTTGAGTCCTTGGCATCTGGTGGAGCTTGTGGGACCAGCCCTCCTAGGCACCTCTCTTCCTCATCCCTCCCTTTCCTAGGGTCCTGGGAGGGCCAGTCCTTCCCTCAGGGAAGGCACTAACCTTTTCCCGTGAAGCCTGCCCCCAGACTGGAGATAATGCTTTAGAAATGCAATTTCCTTTATCTCTGCCTGCTGGCTGCTGCCCACTGCCCCGCTGACACCCTCCTATTTCAAGCACTACTCTCAGGCCATCTCTCCTGTGGACATTCTTGACTTGCTTCCAGTTTGCCTGCTGATAGAGAGCTGGCCTTTTGAGGAGGGGGAAATGCTTAACCCTTTTACTTCCCTGTTTACCCATTTACTAATGAATAGGCTTTCCTCACCCACTGGGTTGGGGTGTCTACATACAACTAACATCTGTGTTAGGTTGCTTTTTTTATGTGTGTAGCTCACTGGGAGTCCCTCTCATCGGGTTGGAAATAGCTTGAATTGGGAGCAATCTCTTTCTTCTTGGGCCCAGTCTGGTATGAAGGTCAAGGGTACAGGAAACTTCTAGACCAAGTTTCCTAAATCATGGCTTCCATCTCCTTGGGGATCTACTATGACCTAGCTTTATGACATCTGGGTTATCTGATATAAGTTCCCTCAACTTTCCTCCTTTCCACCTTAAATTTCCTTTTAGTATTGCCATCTTCCTTTCCTTTCTTCTCCTTAGTGTGTATGTGTGGAGGTGGGGGAAGGGACCTGGTTTTTTAAATCTCTCACATCCCCTAGCTGTG
Organism: Orycteropus afer afer; assembly: GCF_000298275.1. Lineage (NCBI taxonomy): Eukaryota > Metazoa > Chordata > Mammalia > Tubulidentata > Orycteropodidae > Orycteropus > Orycteropus afer. The sequence continues at coordinate 5,163,368 of NW_006921627.1, read as the reverse complement.
ACATTTGGGGCAAGTTATTAACCTCTCTTCAAGACTCAGTTTTCTTACTGGGAAATGGAGATGATTATATTTACCTCATAGAGCTTGGTTGTGGGTTGTTGTTGCTGTTATGTGCCTTTGAGTAATGAAGTGTTGTTGGGTGCCTTCAAGTCGTTTCTGACTCATACATAGTAACTCTGTGTGCAACAAAATAAAACACTGCCCGATCCTGTGCCATTCTCACAATTGTTGCTGTGTTTGAGCCCATTGTTGAACCCACTGTGTCAGTCCACCTCATTGAAGGTCTTTCTCCTTTTTGCTGACCTTCTACTTTATCAAGCATGATGTCCTTCTCCAGGGAATGGTTCCTCCTGATGACATGTCTAAAATATGTGAGATGAAATCTCACTATCCTTACTTCTAAAGAACACTGTAGCTGTACTTCTTCAAAGACACATTTGTTTGTTCTTCTGGCAGTCCGTGGTATATTCCGTATTCTTCATCAAGACCATAATTCAGACGCGTCAATTCTTCTTCCATCTTCCTTATTCATTATCCAGCTTTTGCATGCATATGAGGATATTGAAAAGACCATGGCTTACCTTAGTCCTCAAAGTGACATCTTTGCTTTTTAACACTGTGTGCTTTTAACACATAAAGTGTTGACATCTGTAGGTTTATAAAATCCATTTCAAGATGAGTAAGAAATAAGTTGTGGGAGTGAGAAGTGAGTGAATCTAACTCATTTGGGACTGACAATATCACATTCAGTATAGACTAGCAAGTAATTTGAATAGATTCTGGGAATATATAGTAAAACCTGAGAGAGCCAGAAGTTGTGTAAGGAAAAAACTTGTTAGAGAAGGAAAATTCAAATATTTTCCACTAAAATGAGCAATAGAAAAGTGGTAAGACTATACCCTGTCAAAGGCAGAACACTTGTGAGACCCTGAAAAACAAGGCAGTCCCACCTAATTCTAGCCAAAGCAATACTTCCTGTGATCTACCTTTTACAAAACACAAGGTAAAAGATTAAATACACTCCTGTGTGTTAGGCTGATCTGGGAAGTATTTTCCTGTGGTGAAAGGAGCCTGGATGGTGTAAGTGGCTTGCAATCAGCTGATAATCTAAAGGCTGGTGGTTTGAACTCACTGAGCTGCTCTGCAGAAGGAAGGCCTGGCAAACTACTTCTGTAAAGATTACAGCCAAGAAAACCCTGCGAAGCAGTTCTATTCTGTAACACCCTGAGCCAGACTTGACTCAATGACAATGGATTTGGTTTTTGGTTTGGCTTCTGTAGTAGGCCCTTGTTCTGGTATTGTTGGTGAGTTAATTAGTGTCTTAGTTATCTAGTGCTGCCATAACAGAAATACCACGAATGGATGGCTTTAATGAACAGAAATTTATTTTCTCTCAATTAAGGAGGCTAGAAGTCCAAATTCAGCACACTGGGTCTAGGGGAAGTCTTTGTCTTTCTGTAGGCTCTAGTCTTCTGTAGGCTTTCTGCAGGGTCTTTTCAGCTTCTGTTCCTTGATTCCTTAGAGATCTTCATGGGGGTGTCTGTCTTTCCCATCTGCCCTTCCTTGCTTCTGTTCCTAATCTGCTCCTTTATATCTCAAAAGCAGTTGGCCTAAAACACACCCTACACAGATGGCCTCATTAACACAACAAAGAAACTATTCCCAAATGGGATTATATTTACAGGTATGGTGTTGTTATATACCCTGGAGTCAGTCAAGGACTCATGGGGACCCCTCCTTGGGTTTCCAAGGAAGTAGTACCTAAGTAGATTGCCCAACCTTCCTTCTAAGAAGTGGCTGGTGGGTGCCTTCTGGTTAGCAGTCAAGGGCTTGGGCATTATGCTACCAGAGCTCCTTAGCAGTTAAGTGCCTTAGGCACTATGCTACCACATCTCCTATCTGCAGGTATAGGGCATATATTTGGGGTGGGGGGAGACACAATTCAGCCTATGACAGTTAGTCCAAGAAGGGACTTTATTAACAAGCTTTGGAACTTTACACCTACATAAGAATTTAGTCTGAGCTTTTTTTTTTTTTTTTTTTTTAAGATTTTGTTGTGATTTGAATGAAAGTTTACAGAGCAAATTCATCTTCCGTATAGCAGTTCACATATACTTTGTCTTATGACATTGACTACAATCTCCCACAATGCAACAGCTCTCCTCCCACTTCTTCCTCATAGCCACCTCTTCCCTGTGTCCTTCCCTTCCATGCACTCCTGTCCCCCAAGCTGGCTCCCTGTGCCTGCACAGTCCTTCTATTCTCCCATGATTGATCTCTCCAAGGAGTGTATCTACCTAATTTAAATGTTAGTCTGAACTTTTTGCCTACCAAGTTAAGAGTGCTCTGAACTGATTTCTGCCCCTGGAGTAGAGTTAGGTAGCTCAGACCACAGTTTCACTAAAAAAGCAAACAAACTCACTGCTGTTGAGTCAGTTCCAACTCATAGCAAACTCCATTGGTTTTCTGAGGTAGTAAATCTTTACGGAAGTAGATTGCCCTATCTGCCCTCTGTGAAACAGCTGGTGGGTTTGAACTGCCAACCTTCTGGGTAGGAGTTGGAATCTATATCACCAACAGCAGCCTGAGAAGTGAGGGACTTCCTTTCTCCCTGGTGTGATGGTCCCTGATGACCACATAACAAGAATATTAGACCAGGGGTCAGGAAAAATGAATGTAAATTCCAAATCTGCAACATCATGAATAATAATAAAAATAATAAGCTGCAATGTATTGAGTGGTTGTTATATTTCAGGCACTAAATCCTTTACACGGATTACCTTATTCACTGTGTGACGTTGGCTGATGACTTCACCTCTCTGTGTCTGTTTCTTCACCTCTAGAATGGGATGACAGAGACCTTGCACAGGGAGGTTGAGAGGATTAAATGAAACCGTGTATGAGAGTGTTCTAAAAAAAGCACAAAGAGATACACATGTGTTATATTCTCACAGAAGTCAAAATGATCATCTTTAGACCTTTACAAAGCCTGCATTACACAGAGGGGTGTTGGTGAGGTTCCAGCTGATGGAGAATTTGATAGGCTAGCTTTGTGAAGGCAGAATTTAAGACCCATGGTGGTGCTGTATCTGTCACCTGAGATCGGAGTATCTGTCTCCTGGCACAACTGTGACATCTGTTGCAGGAGAAACAGGCCCTGGCAGCTGGCACTCAGGAGGAGAGGTGCAGCCAGGAGCAAGAGGGGTTCATTTAACCAGAGGGAGAGTGACAAATGTCAGTAGCTAAATCAATACATTCTTTAGTTCCAAGTTTCCCCAGGGGACTAAGCAATGCCTGAGTATCCACTAACAGGGTTAATGCAGAGGCAAAGACAGGGGAAGGGGGACTGCTTTAATGCCCAGTCAGTGTCTGACACATGCATAATATGCACTCAGTAAATATTTATGGGATGATGGGAAGGAGGGGGATGGGCGGGTGGATGACCTGTGTAGCAAACAGGAAGTGTTATCAATGGCACTTACTGCTTTGCTACCACTGAGTCACTCCTGACCCACAGTCAGCTGATGTCTCTGGTCACTAAGCAGAGAGGGAAGACAGAAAGCGGCAACTCACATCTTATCTTCAAGTCCCAAACTCAGACTCAGAGGTTGTTAGGGGGAAGGAATGCTTATGGAATACTTATTGTGTGCCGGACACTGTGCTAGGTTTTTGTTGTTGTTGTTTCCAGTGTTAGGATTTTCTTCCTTATCGTAAATATCTATTACTTTTGTAGCCATGCTAGGAATTTGACATATGTGATTTAATTCTTAGAGCAGTCCTATGGGACAAGTGTTTTTATCTCCACCACTAGATGGAGAAACCAAGGTCAAAGAGGTTAAATGATTTGCCCAAGCAGTCACGGTTGGTAATGGTAGAATACAATAAGATCTTTCTAAATCTAAAGACTTGCTTGTCTAACAATATCATGAAGTCTGCAGAGGGATTTTCCACTCCTTAAATTGCTAAAGGCTGGGCTGTTGTCCATTTATCTCAAAGCCATCAAGACTGCCTGTGCCTTCCATGAAGGAGCTATGGTAGTGTAGTGATTAAGGTATCTGACTGACACCCAAAAGGTTGGCAGTTCGAAGCCACCAGCCACTCTGTGGAAGAAAGATAGTGCAGTCTGCTTCTGTAAAGATTTACAGCCTTGGAGACCCAATGGGGGTCACTGTGAGTCAGAATCAACTCAATGGCAGTAAGTTTTTTGACATACCTTCTATGAAGGAGGCCCAGGATCAATTCCCAGCCAATGTGTCTCATGCACAGCCACCACCTATCTGCCAGGGCAAGTTTATATGTTGCTATATGGTGAAAAGGTTTCAGTGGAAATTCCAGAATATGAGGGAATAGGAAGAAATGCCTGGTGATATACTTTCAAAAATCAGCCAGTGAAAACCCTATGGATCACAAAGGTCTGATTCGCAACAGATCATGGAGATGGTGCAGTACTGGGTGGCATTTTGTTCTGTTGTGAAGTAGATTGTCATGAGTTGGGAGCCAGTGGTCCAACCTGCAACTAATCATGGGGATGTGGATGAACAGCATTTCATTCCATTGTGTGTGAGGTCACCATGTATCAGGGGACAACTTGATGGCAGCTAACAACAACAACATGACCTGGGATAGGGGATTGTCTAGGGAACTCTGATAGCATAGTGCCTAAGGCATTTGACTGCTAACTAGAAGGCTGGCAGTTCAAACCCACCAGCCACTCCTTGGAAGGAAGATGGCGCAATCTACTTCCATAGTGATACTGCCTCGGAAACCCAGGGAGTGGTCGCTATGAGTCGGGTCCGACTCCATGCACATAACAACAACAACCTCACTGAGTTTCTCACCCCACTGGCATAGTGGATTGTCCTGATGGTTCCTGAGAGAGCCACCTGAGAGTTTCCCAGCAGATAACAGGACAAAGCTTGAGGTGTGAATTCTAAGGGTCAAAGGATTTAGCTGTAGTTAAAACCCAGTCTATGAGAAAGAATGTGCATCTGAGATACTCCACGTCCCATTGATAGAGCAAATAGCTTTAAAAACATTTTTTTAAATGTATTTTGTTGTTATTGCTGAGACTATACACAGCAAAATATATACCAATTCAACTGTTTCTACACGTACAATTCAGTGACATTGAGTACATTTTTGGAGTTACGCAACTATTCTCACCCTTCTTTTCTGAGATGTTCCTTCCACATTAACATAAACTCATTGGCCCCTAAGCTTTCAATCTAATCTGTTGACCACATACAGATAGTTCTTAGAAGAGCACAGTGCTCAAAGCAGACATGTTTTCCTCGTTAAGCTAAACTATTGTTTGGTTTTAAGAAGACTTCAGGGGATATTTTTGGTTTAAGTTTTAAAGATTATCTCAAGGTGGTAGTTTTAGAGATTCATCTAGCCTCCATGACTCCAGAAAGTCGGGAGTCCATGAGAATTTGAAATTCTGTTCTGCATTATTCCCCTTTGGAGCTCTGGTAGCATAGTGCCTAAGACACCTGATTGCTAACTACAGCTGGCGGTTCAAACCCACCAGCCACTCCTCGGAAGGAAGATGGGGCAATCTACTTCCGTAGTGATACTGCCTCAGAAACCCAAGGAGGGGTCGCTATGAGTCGGGTCCAACTTGACGGCACATACCAACCAACCAACCATGGAATCTTTGATCAAAATGTACAGTAATGATAGACAGACACCATTAATTTCTACTGGTCTCATGCCAAAGGAGGCAGTGCAAATAGTATTTTTATTAGCAATCTCTCACAACCTTGTCTAGAAGTAGATTTTTTTAGTCAAGGAAGAGATTACCTGATCATTCATAGGCAGAAACAGGGCAGGGCCTGTCCTACCCCTCCCCACATTGTCACTAATTTTTCACCCAGGCCTCTGAGCCTCCAGTCCAGTAGGCAACAGTTTCCTGAGACTGGGAAGGGATAGGGCTCTTATTTAAATAAAGTGTTTGAGTAAGGATCAGCAGATGAACAGTTTTCCTCTGGGCTCATCCAGAAATACAGGATGTAGGCCTGACAGCATTCTTTCTCTGACTCCCTCACTCCACATATAGTCACTTCACCTCACTGGCCCCAGAATCCTGCTTCCTCAGTATATTCCCCTGCACTGAACTAGTCAGACCTGTTTCTGGCTGCCAGCTGGCCAGCCATGGAAACAGAAGAGATGTTGATGGCAGAGGGATAAACTGTAGAAGTCCCTATAACCATAACAATACATTCTGTCATAATATAATCAGTGGTCTAGTGCTTGTGGAGAAACAAAGGCACAGACCCCCAGCTAAGGCCTCTGCCCCAGAACTCCTCAAAGTCTATGCCAAAAAGTGCCCACAAGAGAAAATGTAGGCAGAATGAGAAAACACTGGTCTGTGAGAAGGGAGACTCTCTGTTCTGGCCCTGGCTTTGGAACAGCTAGCTCTGTGATTTTAAACTCACAAAACCTCTCTTTTTTTGTCTGTAAAATGGAGCACAAAAAGGGCATGGGGCCATGTCCTCTGATCGCCTCTAAGTTCACAAGGGGGAGTGAAAATCCCAAGGCTGATCCCTATGAGGCGGAAGTCAGACGTACTGCCACCTGCCACCTCTTTTTTTTTTTTTTTAAACTGATGCTGACACCACCCGTCCTTCCCATGGCACTCACTACTTCTCTGCTGGGTTCCATAATTCGTTGCAGTGGCCACATAGAACTCACAGACAGTACTCACAATTATAGGGTTTATTAGGAAAGCAGCAGGTTACAATTCATGTTCAGAAACATGCTCAGGATAAATTCTTCCTTCAGAACAGCTCCTCTTGGCCATGCCCAAAGGCACACTTCTCTTTGGCCCTTGGCCTCTTAGCCTGGCCTCTGCCCTGCTAAGGCAAGTGTTACAAAGCTTTTTTAGTTCTGCAGATAGGTGCACCTAGGTGTACCCCACTCTACCAGCAAGTCCTGCCCAAATGTACTCAGCTTTCTCATCTGTGGGCTGACAAGCCCATTGCTCTGTCTTGTGTTGGTCTCTTGGTTCTGCTGCTGCCATCTGTGCTGTAGTCTCAGCACAGGAATCTCGGGTCCAAGGATGTGCTTCACTCCTGGCTCTTCTTTCATGATGGCAGTGAGATCCCCCTTTTCCACCACTGGGATGGGTCATTTTAAGCCTAGTGGAATGACAAAACTGGCAATCCCTACATTAGGATTCCATTACCTTATATCTGTGGTCCCACCCCTCACAAATGTGCCATTACTGACTATAGTGGTTATGTTTGTGTATCAACTTGAATGGGCCTGGTTGAGTGGCTGGGCAGCTGGTGGTAGTTATTCCCCATGATGAGACTGGCAATCAACTCCATGGTGGGATCTACCATAAGCAGCTGAGTAGCTGCCTTTGGGTATGTGGTCTGCTTCCCGTATATAAGGAGAAGCTTTGAGAATGGTCTCTAGCCTTTGGCACGCTTGGACCCTGCATGTAGCTATGTCATTGCTCAGCAGCCTGCTGTGCTCTGCCGATCTTGGGACTTACAATGGACTTAAGTTAATGGCCTGCCGTGTGGTTTGGTAACATCAGGACTGTGCCCTTTTTACTTGTCAACCTGGGGCTTCTCAACCTCAGTAGCCAGCAGCTGTCTGAGTGAAGATATGCCTCTAGCTCCAGTAGGCCAGGAGCAGGAGGCAGAGCTGGACCCCAAGGTTGAGGGGCTTTCACCCAGCCCCCAGAGCCTGGGGTATATTCTTGTCAGAGCGGCACTAGGTAACCAGAACACTGACAACTATCCAATCCCCATAGTGGGCCACAAGCACCTTCCATTTGCATGGATCCACCTAGTCATCTGGTGGGAGTTACAAAGAGCATGGCTAGAAGAGCTATACCACGTAGTTCAGCGATGGAGGTAAATCAGACTTGGCTTATATCACAGGATTCTTATAGACTTAAATGAGAGCATGCCTGCAAGATGCTTAGTAAACTCTAAAAGACCATACAAAACCTAAATATGTGAACGAAACACCCACAGCCATAACTCCCCACCCCTGAATTCCATTGTGTGGCTCCCTTCCTAGAGTCAATTACATAAACACTCACGCAAAATGTCAATGCTCATATTCTGTGAGATCCGTATTTGTGGATCATGCTCTTCATTCTGTGCCTGGTTGGCTATCTGTATCCCTACCAGTGCTCACATAGGCATTTCTGTGACACTTCTGTTCACTGTCTGCTATTGGATCCCAGGGGTCAGTGCCTGTCATTTAACTCCTTTTATGCAGAGCCCACAGTAGTATCATGGAGGCATCTTGCTGAGGGTGTTGGAGAAATGATAGCAGCCCATTTCTCTAGGCTGTTTGAACACTTAGGTTCTAATGTTGACTTTGTCATTCTTTGTTAAGTGACCCTAGATAAGTTCTTTGACTGCCCTGGCTCCCATTTTCCTCAACTGTGAGGTGTGGGCCAGGTGATCTTGAGAGTCCCTTACAGCTCTTGCTGACCGGTGATTCCAATTTATGGCTGCCAGTAGTTGGGTTCTACATATTCAAAACCCAACAACCATGTCCAGGCATTCTTCTTGGCAGGACTCTAACCCCTGGTTGACCAGCGAACTCTGTTCTCCCCCACCCCCACCCTTCCTAACGTCCCAGTCTCTTTGTTTTCGAACATGTGTGTGCACTCCCAACAGTTTCTGTTCCTTTCTTCATGCTCACCATAGTTTGGCTTTTTGCCTTCCCAGATGTGTGTAGCCAACCGGTTCCAGAGCCTTCAGGGTACAGACATCATCATCAGTCAAACACAGGCTCCAGATCAATCCAGGAATAGCCGGGCCTCTAATCTTTCATCTCCAGTAGTTTATGAATTTGCTTGACAAACCCCACGTCCTGCCTCCCCAGCTCTGGTTTCATCCAGCAGCCCAATGCCCCAGTGCTTCACAGGGCAAAGGAAAGGGCATCCCCACCTACTAACTAATCCCTGCTGTTTCCCTGGGCTCTAGGAACAGGACTGAGCTGGAGAGGCAGAGTGAAAGGAAAGCTTAATTCTGTTGCCTTTCACAATTATTTCTCTACAGGTTTTCAGAGAAATTGTCCTCCAGAGGGTTAGAATCAATGTATAGTGTGAGAACAATGGTCCATTTTCATCTGGTCTGGCTCCTCCTCTGATGTATGTTGTTGTTAGACACCATTGAGTTAATTTCGACTCATAGGGGTCCCATGTGACAGAGCAGAGTTGCCCCATAAGGTTTCCTACACTGTAATCTTATGGAAGTAGATCACCAGGTCTTTTCTCTTACAGAGCCCCTGAGTGGGTTTGAATGCCAGCCTTTCAGTTAGCTGCCAAGTGCTTAACCATTTGCCACCAGGGCAAATTAGAATAGGATGTGAGCTCATGTCATCTTTTTTGCCCTAATGACTTTGGCCAAGTTTGTAACTGCCCCTACCATCTTACCCACAATCTGAATAGGAATGGCAAAAAGGGGAATTACCTCTATTATTCCCTAAAATCTTTTAGATTCAGGTTATGTTGACCTTCTCTTCTCTTCTTTCCCTTCTATAGGATATGGCAGCTGGAGGGAACTGGCCAAAGCTCTGTCCAGCAGGAATATTCCAGCTGTGGATCCAAATCTCCAGTTCTACCGTCCCCAAAAGCTGGGCCTTAAGGTATGGGCAGAACTAGCTGGTCTTGCCTGCTGGGACATTAACTCAGGTCTTCAATCACCCCTACCTTTATAGCCTTCAGGGAAGCCTTCACTTTTCTATGGTAAGAGAAAGAGAATCAGCCACTGAAATCCCAGTCTGGCATCATGGGGTTTCCTAGCTGTAGGAGTAGTGATATCTATCCGGCTCTTCTCAAAACACTGGGCCTGGTTGTCCTATTTTGGCCTTTGTCATGTAGTTCTTGGAGTTCAAGATGCCCATGTCTGAACCTCTCCAGGCATGCAGCCACCATCTCAAATAGCAGCACAGAACTTGAGGGAGAACCAGCATGTCCTGTCTATTGCTGGTATGAGACCTAGGCTGGTACTTTGGGGATGATACCAGATGCTTGCTGCTACGAGTCAGAGGTGATGAGGTAGACAGACTCCCCTCCTTGCTAGGGGTACAGCTTTGTAATGGAGCATTTTCCCTTTAGTGCTTCTTGAGCCACTGGTCCCTAGAGAGATGGCCAGCTTTGGGTGGGGGTTAGGGAAATTAGTCTGGAGCCCTTATGTTGAGCCCCTGCGCCTAGAGCATTGATCCCTGAAGCTGGACCAGAACCAAACTGATCTGTGGATCTGCATGGGTAGAGGGGGCTGGGATGTCCTCAGGGGGTAACAACTCTGGGCCCCCACCCTCAAGAGCTCCTGATCTAATTAGAAAAGATTTTCCCCCCTTTATATGGAAAAGAAAGAGCTCTGGTGGTGCGGATGAGGCAGTCTGCTCCCGTAAAGATTTGTAGCCTTGGAAACTCTATGGGGCAGTTCTACTCTGTCCAATAGGGTTACTGTGAGTCAGAATCAACTCAATGGCAGTGGGTTTGGGTTTTGGGTTTGTATGGGAAAGACTGAGAAAATTGAGGAAAGCAAAAGAACCTTAGGTGTATACATTGATAAAACTTGCAAGGAGGTGTACTCTGAAGGGATAGATGTTTTTGTTGTTGTTAGGTGCCATCAAGTCAGCTCCAACTCATAGCAACCCCATGTACAACAGAAGGAAACACTGCCTGGTCCTGCACCATCCTCACAATCCTTGCTGTGCTTGAGCCCATCATTGCAGCCACTGTATCAATCCATCTTTTTGAGGATCTGACCCTCTGCTTTACCAAGAATGATATCCTTCTCCAGGGACTGGTCCCTTCTGACAACATGGAAGGGATGGTAGAATAACTAATACACAGGATATCTCTTGAGTCCATATATGTCTCCTGACTCTGCTTCCCCATAGGCATTTTCAAGGAGCCCTGAATCCTCTTGTTCTCCCCAATTTCACACCCTAATGTTCTCATCAACTTCATTCTCCATCCTTTCATTAGGACCAAGAAACTGACCAAGGCGGGAGAAGTAACAGCAGCTACTTGAAGTGGAACAAGCCTGTCCCCTGGCTCTCAGAGGTAAGGGACTCTCCACTGTCCCTGTTGTTTGAGAGGATTTTAAAAAGCACTTTTTACAGATTATTCTAGGGACCACAGAATAATTTTTTCTAGTGATTATTATTGAAAATTTTTACCACCAAGAATTCAAGACTCATGGAATTTTATGTCTTTAGAGGAGAACTAACTCTCTTATTGAGAGCCTACTTTACATATATCTTCTCATGTCTGATTTACAGCTCTGCAGGGTTTACAACCCCATAAGGATAGCATCATTACTCTCATTTTACAGATGAGAAAAACAAGGTTCAGGAAAGTTACAAAACATTCCTGGCTACACTTGATTCCTATGCTTAAAGACAGGCTCCCCAAACTGTCTTTATTGGACCATTAAGTCCTATAAAATATTTCAGGAGAAAAGTAGTCCATTGCTAAAATAAGTTTAAAAAACTATGTATCACCTTCTTAGAAATTCACATTACCCTGGTAAAGGGTCTGCAAAGTTCCATTGTAATTTGTGTAACTCAACTCAACTCAACATACTCCATGTTTATTTGACTCCCAAATTGCTTCTTTTTCCATGAAACATACATTAACATTCTGTGCAAACTAGTGTTCTACGGAAAATATATTAAGTAACTCTGCTGTAGCGAAACTTTATAGAAAGCAGTAAAATATGTGAGTAAAAGTTATCATAACCATCACAATACCTTTTATTTATATTAGATTTGACAGATTCTTTTTATTTTGGTGAGGAAACTGAGGCTCAGGGAGGTTAATTAACATGCCCAGGGTTGCCTTGAGTAAGTACTTATGCCAAGACTTTGTAATAGCACAGTGCTTTGGGAAGGAAGATTTTAGATTGGGTTTCATATTTTACAACTTACCCACAACCCAGTATCTGTTAGTCATGAGGCCTGTGGACATAAGCTACTTTTCTTGGCCTGGTGGTATTGGCCAGCCCATCATTGTCTTTATCCATGCCTACCACAGATTAATCTCTTCAGCCTGGGTGGTTTTATTTCCAGTCCACCTGGTTGCTCTGGGATGGGAGGGAAAGAGGTAGTGTTATTACTAGATGTGATGCTAGGTTATCCGCATTGTAAAACTGCCTGTTTTTAAAGCCCTGAGAGAGGATGGATTACAACACCGGCACATCTGTGTGACATGACATCATCAGGTACTTATGACGTGCCCTGCCCAGAGATGGTGTTTTGAAAAGAAAGTGTCTTAAAGATCATTTTGTCCTATGATCCAGACTTCTCTCCTTTAAGGGCAGTTTTGATTTCTTAATGAAGCAATTCTTTTGGAAGATTGTATCTACAAAACACTCTGTGTTTATTAATCACTAATTCCCTACTTTTCTTGCCAATCAAGATGAATAAGTGATGAAATAAAAACATAAAGTAAATAGTGATTAAACAGCAAAAAACAGCTTTTTAAAGAAATAGTTGATCTTTTGGTAAGTCAGTGTGGCCTGATTTCCGTTGATTTTGTTTTATTTTTTTGATTGTGATTTGGGTGACAGTTTATGAGGATTTTTTTTTAAATATTAAAAGTAGTTACATATTCTCGTGACAGTCTTTGTGGATCTTCGGGGAATCACTGATCCAATCCAATCCCCATATTTTACAGAAGAAGAAAATAAGACGCTGAGAGGTTACATAATGTATTCTGTCACATAGCTGCATAGTGACTGAGTCCAGCTCAGCTTCACAGTCCCTCCACATCATGGGGACCTCTCTGTTGCCATCTCTTTACCTGTCTTCTCACAGTTTCAGCAGGAACTCTCAGGTGGATGATGTGTAACATTTATTGAACATTGTGGTAGTTAAGGTCATGGTCAACTTGGCTGGGCCTGGTTTTGAGTGGTTGGGCAGCTGGAGATCATTATTTCCCATGATGAGACTGGTAATCATCTCCATGGTGGAATCTACCAGAGCAGCTGAGTAGCTGCTTTAGGGATGTGATCTCCTTCCAGTATATAAGGAGAAGCTTTGAGAATGGTCTTCTTGAACTTTTTGGCATGCTTGGACCTTGCATGTAGCTGAGTCTTCATTTACCAGCCTGCCATGTCTGCCAATCTTAGGATTGTCCTGGACTTGAACCAGTGGCCTGCTGTGTTGTATGATAGATAATCTTGGGAGCATGCCATTTTACTTGTTGACCTTGGGCTTGTTCACCTCAGCAGGCAGCAGCTGCTGTCCGAGTTAAGAGAAGCCTCCAGCTCCAGTGGGGGAGGAGCAAGAGGCAGAGCTAAAGCCGAAGGTCAAGAGTGTTTTACCCAGCCTCTAGAGTCAATACTTTGAACTTGGACTTCTAGCCTCCTAAATTGTAAGAGAATAAACCCCTGTTTGTTTAAAACCACCCATTTGTGGTATGTCTATTAGAGTGGTACTAGGTAACCAAAACAAACACATGCCAACGGGGAGGTTGTACTGTTATCCCCATTTTGCAGATAATAGCTGAGAAAGATTTACTTAGTTGTTCAAAGTCACATAGCTAGTACATAGTACTGAAAGGTGAGCAAGGGCAGAATATGAGAAGGCTGTTCTCTATCCCAGCTCTTGGCTGGCAGCTCAGGATCTCAAAGGCCAGAAGTCACTCTCAAAATCACAGCAGTAATTGGCATTGTACTTAGTGTGCCAGTACTGATTGGATTGGATGGTTGTGGGGGCTGGGCTTGATGGAGTATCTGCTCTCAGAAATTTATTCATATCAGCCCAAATCACAAGATAATAATTAACAAACCCCAATACCAGTTTATTCATTTTCTAGTCAATATACCCATCCATTGACCAAGACATTATGTCTGCTACCCAGATGCTTCCCTTTGCAAACCAAAATAGTTACAAGGAAAAAATTTGATGGATACATAAAATCCAATCAAAGCAAGTCAGAGGGAGTTTTTGTGGGTGATTTCATGTAGGCTTGTAAGGCAGTGTCTCTCTCCTATGGATACAAACCAGGCTTTCCTTTTAGGGTTTTTTCTTTTGGGTGTGTGTGTGTGTATGTATGTGTATATATATATATATTTATATTTATATATGTATGTGTGTATATATATATATTTATTTATTTATATTTATATATGTATGTGTGTGTGTATATATATATATATATATACACACACATACATATACACACAGCATATTGAAATATAATTCACACACCATACAATTCACTCATCTTAAGTGTACCATTCAATGGCTTTTAGCATATCCACAAGGTTGTGCAACCATCACCACAACCAGTTTTGAACTTTTTTATTACCCATGAAAGAAACCTTGTACCCATCGTGGCTCATGATATGTCATAAAGGGCTTTGTGTTCCAGGGTGAGGTCTTGTTCTGAAGCCTTCAGGAGCCTTCTAAAGTTTTAAGTAGCAGAGTGGCACGATCAGATGTATGTTTTGAAAGACAGCTCTGGAGGCAGTATACGGAACCTGAGAGCTGAGATCCAGTTAGGAGGCTCCAGTACAGGCCTGGCAGTGTCACTGCCCTGGCCCTGCCCTCTACCTAGACTAACATACACTTCCCTATGTCTAAAGGGTTAATTGCTGTGTGTCCTTGGGGAGTAAGTTTACCTCTCTGGGCCTCAATATCCCCATCTCTACAATGGAGAGAGTGGGCAGAGGCCTGGGCTGATGTGCCAGAGTCCTGTATCCCAGCTAGATACAAAGTGCCTCAGAACTTGGAACAGTACAAACGCTGGTAGTGTCACCAGTCTGGCCTGTGGAGGAGGGCAGAGCTCACTGGTCTCCGAGACTCCCACCTACATCCTAGGAGTGGCTAAAGCATGGTCTGAGGGCTAGCTTAACGCCGTGGAAGGGCATTAAGGAGATGGATAGTCTCTTCTTGCATTCTCTGTCTCAGGTTCCCTGTTCCCTGCAGCACCTCAGGCTTCCATTGCTAAAGCAAGAAAGGCCGTGGGAGGGAGATATAAGGCGGCCAGCCCAGCTCTCCCCCCACCGTCCCCCTGTAACCTCTGGCCTCCTGGCAGAACACAACAGATTGCTCTAGTGGCATGCTCTCCCCCATGGACCTTGACAAGTATGCAGCACACTGCCTTGAAAGTCCCCTAAGGAGGGGGCAGAGAGGAGACCATTCCAGGAGACAACTGAGTCTTGTAAACTGGACTTAAGGAATTTCCCCAGAAGTTGCACAATGTCCCCATTCTTTTCCTCCATGAAGCCTTAATCCAACCCCCACCTACCCAGCCCACATTCCCTCTCCCATCCATCCCAGCCCCCCACTCATCTGGGAGCAGTGGGTGCTTCCCAAGGACCCACATTCCTAGCATTGACCAGACCAGTGTGCCCAGGAGGTGCCAAGTTGCTGAAGTGTCGGAAGTGACAGACTCCTGTGTCTTTTCTAGATCCAGCTGTGCAGTAGTGTCTCCCAGAGCCTGGAGACTGCGCACCCCACCAGCCTTTCCCACCGTCCTTCCTTCCTCCTTGCTTCCCTCCCTCCAGATCTCT
Organism: Orycteropus afer afer; assembly: GCF_000298275.1. Taxonomy (NCBI): domain Eukaryota; kingdom Metazoa; phylum Chordata; class Mammalia; order Tubulidentata; family Orycteropodidae; genus Orycteropus; species Orycteropus afer. The sequence goes on along the minus strand of NW_006921627.1, from coordinate 5,147,859 downwards.
TGCTGAAGACCTTGTGCCACTTCATTCTATTTGGACTTCCAAACTGGGTGTCCCTTCCACCTCTGCCAAGTTTTTCTCTGAGCAGCTCTGATTTTGATATCTGTTGGGCCACAGTGGGCAGGGCAGGGCAGGGCAGGGCCTGCTTATACAGAGTAATTGAGGCCCCACCTCCCACAACCTGGAAATTAAGCTCTGGGAGAGGGGGAGGAGAAAAGAGCTGAGATGGGGTAATATGAAACTCTGTCAGGATAAACTGGGACAATATCGCCACACTTACCCTCCCTTCTCAAACTCCTAGCCCTTCTACCCACCACTCAAAAGTATTGGCTCCTGCCTTAGCCTTATCTTCTGAAGGGGGCCCTCTACTTTATGCCTCAAGGCTCAGTCTGGTCCCCTCTCAACATCTCAGCTTAGGGCAGGCAGAGGATCTTCCTCTGCAACTACCTACCTAGTGCTGCCTGGAAGCCCCAGTGCCAGTGTGGTCCCAGGGCAAGCCTGGTTGAGTGAGGCTGGGAGCTCCTAAGAAGGCAGAAAGGAGACCTTGGTAGAGAGGCCACTGTGGTGGGGCAGCCAGATGGGGCCCCTAGAAACCTCCCGCAGCGTTTTCCCAGCTGTTTCCCAGCCTGGGGAGCCAGAGCGTGAAGTCCACGGGGTAGATAAGGTTTCAGCAGCAGACAGCTGTGGCGCTTTCCTCTTATTGGACCTTAGGGGAAGGGGTGGAAGAGCAAGTCCTCAGCTGAAGCCCCAGCTTGGCTTCTCCCAGTTTCCTCTGTCATCTCTGCCATTCTGTCATGGCTTTCACCTCCATCTCCTGGATAACACAAACCACCCCTCTTTCTGCATGGAAGGAATGGGGAGCGTATGTGTGTCCAGCATAACAGACCCAGCCCTTGCGGCAAACCATGGGGTAAGCACAGAGCTAGTTTCCCAAAAGAAGCTGAGTTCCCCAAGGATGGGGATGGGACTGGAGTGGACCGTGACCTACGGCAGTAAGCAAAGCACTTGGAAGGAGGAAGGGTCTGGGGCAGCCTGCATGCACATCTGTCTGTCCATCCAGCCTTCTCAAGCCATGGAGCCACATGGTATTTTTTGGGTACATACTCTCACTCAATTGCCCCCTTCCCTGCCCTGTACAGTTCCGGGGTCATGCCAACCTGCATGTGTTTGAAGACTGGTGTGGCAGCTCCATCCAGCAGCTCAGGAGGAACCTTCACTTTCCACTGTACCCCCATGTGAGTACCTGCTAGGCCTCCCTCTCCAAAGCTCTTCCCTCCACACCCATCTCTTTTCCCCTCCCTCTGCCCCACTCATGTCTCTTTTATAGGCTCCTAGCCGCAGCCCTGTCTTTTTCATCATCTCTCCTTTCTTTTCTGGCTCATTTCATTCTTTTATCTCTTGGTCCCTCTTTTTCTCTGTCCACAGTGTCTCTCCCTGGTCCCTTCCTAGGGAGTCGTTCAGTTTCTCGGCCATCATCTACTTCATTTCAGTTTTAGACTCTCATCGTGTCTCATGATATAGTTTACCCAGGGCCACCACATAACATCATACTGTTTGTGCACTGGCCAAGGTCATCTGGACAAAGAGGAAAGAGGAGCTGAAAGTTAGGCTGCACTTTACTCCCCAAGCCATGTCCTCCTAGTCCCTCCTGTCTCGCTTCCCTCCTTGGTCTTCCTATCAGCCTTCTGTGGTTGAATTTTTTCTTCTTTTTTCTGGATAACAGTTTTTCTTCCCCTGTCTTGGCACAGATCCGCACGACCCTGAGGAAGCTGGCCGTGTCCCCTAAATGGACCAACTATGGCCTCCGCATCTTTGGCTACCTGCACCCCTTCACTGATGGTGAGGCCAGACCCCAGACCCCATCCATCTCCTTCCTGCCCCAGAGTTCTGCAGGGTACCTAGAACTGTGCCTGCCACTGAGAAAATAAGCTAACACCAGATGCCTGGCCCCTGTTAGTCCTTTATCAGGAAGAGAGGGAAAATTGAATCATTGTGACATCTCATCTAGGCCCCTCCAGGTGTTCCATTCACTCTCTGATTTACTGAACCTGGAACTAACTCCTCATCTCTCTGTATAAGTCTTCTCCATATTCACAATGCCCCCCAGGGTGTGCAAACCCCATCTTTACAGAGGAGGATGTTGAGGCACCAAGCTTCCTGAAGAGAATTTAACCACTGAGGCATTAAAAAGGTCATCTGTCCTTCATGCCGATGCCCTTCTTGCTCTCATCTAGAAATTCTCTCTCCCACTGCCCAGGGAAAGTCCAGTTTGCCATTGCTGCAGATGACAACGCTGAATTCTGGCTGAGCCATGATGACCAGGTGTCAGGCCTTCAGCTGCTGGCCAGTGTGGGCAAGGTAGGATCAGCTTAGTCCTGGGGACTTCTGCCATTGGTCCTGGGAGGCAAGGCATTGAAGGGAGCCTGATTCCATCAGGAGACTCTCATTACCATTAGCATCTCTGGGCTGAGTCCTGGGAAAGGAGGGGTGAAAAAGAAGCACCTTCCCTCTCATCCTGGGCCATTTTACAGAGGGATAAACTCTAAGGTGTGGGAGAAAAAAGGAGTCAGAGTACGAGGCTGGGAAGACCCCAAAAAGATTCATTTCTGGGTCAGGCCTGGGCCACATACATCTTTTGGGTGCTAGCCCAAGCATGTGCTAAAATCACACTGTGGACTGATTTCTCAGGGCCCATAGAAGGGCCCGAGGAAGAGACAAGGCTTCTTGCATGAGTCATTCCCCTTAACTCTTTTCTGTTTTCTCTCCTTTTGCTTGTCCTCTTCTGTCCTTTCTCTCTCTTTGCTTTTTTTTTTCTCATGCCTTTCTTGTCTCTCTACTCAACACCTCATATCCTTCCTAATTCCTCTTTTTTCCCTTCCTTCTCTTCTCTCCCTCTCCCCATACTTGTAGACTGGAAAGGAGTGGACTGCCCCTGGAGAATTTGGGAAATTTCAGAGTCAAATTTCCAAGCCAGTAAGGTGAGTAGGAAGTGTCACCACAGACATTTCTCAAATTAGGATCAGAGAACCCTGCTGCATGCCTTTCCCTATCCAGCCTCCTTATTCCAGGGGTTTAGTGTGCCCCTCACCTATGCATTCTGAGTAAATGGACTTAAAAACCATCTGGCCCATCCTGACTGGTTTCATAAATGAGGAAGCTGAGACCTAGAGAGGGGTGTGATTTATTGAAGGTCAAACAAACAGCTATTTAGTGATGCTCAGGACAGGAAAACAGGTCTCCTTTCTCCCAGTCCTCAACCTTCCCATTTATTCCAACCTCAGAAATGTCTACATCTGTGCAGCCTGGATACTGTCTACTTGTGCTGCAGGAAGTTCCTAGGCTGTCAGTGACCTTGTAGTGTCCCTTAGACTAGAGGGAATGGAAGGCCTTTACCAGCCCATTGTGGTTGGTGTAGTGTTAACATGCTGGGAAATGGTACGCAGGCCAACTTTAGAGCACCACCTGGTGGCCAGCATACACACACGAAAAGTGGCAAGAACTTACATTGGCTTGATGTAATAATATTGAGGCTAATAATAAGATAATCTAGCGACGGCACATAACAACAACAACAACAAGAAGCATGCACATGCATAGAGTGCTTGCTATGTGCCAGCCACTGTGGTGAGCACTTTGCATGTACTTCAGCATTGTGGTAAATGGCATGGACTCTGAGGCAAGACTGCCTGGACCAAATCCCAACCCTACCACTTAGTCCTTACATGACTTTGGCCAAATTACCCAAGATTTCTGTGCCTTAGTGATCTGTCTATAAATAAGGATTAAGTGAGTCAGTATATAGAAAGCATTTGGAACAATGCCTGGCACATAGTAATTATTCTAAAGTGTTATTACTGTTTCATTTGATTCTCCCGGTTATCCTGTGAAGTAAGTACTGTTATCACCATTGTATAGATGAGGGATAGATGAGAAGATTAAGGTCACACTGATAGTCAGTGGTGGAGTGGATATTCTAACCCAGGTGGCTCAATGCAAGCTCCTGAGATTCGAAGAGGAAAGGAGGAAGGGAAGAAGGGATGAGGGGAGGGGAGTTTATGGTGGTGAGAGAGAGGTGGGAGCTGGTGTGGCACAGTGGAAGAGAGGCAAAGGAGAGGACAGCCCTGTTTCTCTGCTCTCTCCTCCTGCCAGCCTGTCAGCCTCCCACAGGTACTACTTTGAGGTGCTGCACAAGCAGAATGATGAAGGCACCGATCACGTGGAAGTTGCAGTGAGTGCTTCCCCTTGTCTCTTGAACCCTATTCAAGACCCAGCTATCTCCAGCCCTCCACATCCACCCTCTCTCCTCTTCCAGTGGCGAAGGAATGACCCTGGAGCCAAGTTTGCCATCATTGACTCAGTTTCGCTGTCCCTCTTCACAAGTGAGTAGGCTCTGCCCATAGGCCAGAGGTAAGAGGATGCCAGCATGCAGGGTTCAGCCCATCTGGGGGAATTTGGTCAAGTGTGAGGTCAGAGCAATGGAGGCTAAAGCTCAAGGTACTTGGAGCAGTGGGTGAAAGAGACCCAGAATAAGGAGCAGAACCTAAATGAACCTTGAGGTCAGTGGTAACTTAACTCTCAAGGGTGAGTGACCCCTTTGAGAACCTGCCAGAAGCTTTTTGAGCTCTCACCTAAGAAAAAATGACCTTGTCCACCAACATGTAATATTTTGTATATTTTAAGAAGACCCAGAGACCTTGAGGTTCATCCCAGATTAAAATCTTCTGATTGATCTAATCCCCTATTTTACAGATGATGCAATCATGGTTCTTACCAAACCATGGCCTGAGAAGAAATTTTTTCACCTGCTTTAAATTTTCAGTAAATGAACCTTTACTTGTTCGTGATTTCTACAGCAAGACTCTTAGCGGGGGGTGGGGGGGGGGGGGGGGTTGACACTGAAAAATTGCCTTTTGTAGGCCTCTCTGGCAGGCAGGGCCATGTGGGTCCCAGTGTAGAAAGAGCTGGCAAGGCTAGAACCCAAGGGAGGAAGGGAAAAGTGAATGCTGGGAGGAGAGCAGAGAGACAGTGGAAGGTGTATGAGGTAGAAGGAAGGCAGGATAGAGAAAGAAAAGGAAGGTCTGGGTTCATAGGAAAAGGTGACAGTGTGGATGGCAAGGTTGGTGGGAGGAACTTGCTAGTGACCAAAGCAAGAGGCTACAAGGTGAGTGCAGGAGGGGCAGGTTGTGAGCTGCTGGGATGGTGCAAAAAGAAGTTGGAATCCATAGATTTCATGTGATCCTAGAAGAAAGAGGTCCATAGCAAAGTTCAGGTAAAAAACTAATAACGTGGACCAAATACAACTATACTAATGTATAGAAGGAAAGGCTCTGAGACTCAAGGCAAGTCAACCAAGGCATCAGAGAACAAAGACAAGCAACTAGTTCCCCAGAGTGTCTTTGTTAGAAAAAGGAAGTTGTTGTTGTATGCCCTGGAGTCGAACCCCCACCCGACTCATAGTGACCCCTCCTTGGGTTTTCGAGGAGGTATCACTACAGAAGCAGATTGCCCAACCTTCCTTCTGAGGAGGTGGGTTTGAACCCTCAGCCTTCTGGTTAGCAGTCAAGTGCCTTTGTCACTATACTACCAGAGCTCCTGAAAAAGGAAGAGGTAGGCTATTTAAAGAATTGGTTTGAGAGGAAGGCAGGGCTGCTTTGAACACTAGGGGGTGCCCTTCTCACGGTAAACCAAAAAATACCAAACTCATTGCTGTCAGTTCTGAGTCATAGTGACCCTTCCTTGAGTTTGTAAGGCCGTATCTCTACAGAAATACACCTGAAGTGTGCCCAGTCTTCTTTCTGAGGAGTGGCTGGTGGGTTTGAACCACCAGTCTTCTGGATAGCAGTCAAACGCCTGGTAAACTCACTGCTGTGGAGTTGAATCTGACTCATAACGACCTCTCCTTGGGTTTCAGAGGTGGTAACCCTATGGAAGTAGATTGCCCAACCTTCCTTCCAAGGAGTGGCTGGTGGGTTTGAACCACCAGCCTTCTGGTTAGCAGTCAAATGCCTTAGGCACTATGCCACCAGAGCTCTCCAAAGTCATTGTTAATTTGTGTATTTAAAGAGTAAAACTTAAGACTGGAGCTAGACTGGCTAGGTTCAAACTTGGCTTTACTTCTTATCAGTTGTGACAAGGAGACCTGGTTGCAGAATAGTTACACACTCAGTGGCTAACCAAAAACTTAGTGGTTCAAACCCAGGGGGCCACTTTGTGGGAGAAAAGACCTAGTGATATGCTCCCATAAAGATTATATTCTTGGAAACCCCATGGAGCAGTTCTGTTCTGTCATATAGAGTCACTGTGGGTCAGAATTGACTTGATGGTAAATGACAAATGAGTTGTGTTACATTAGGCACGTTACTTAAATTCTCCATGCCAGGGTTCCTCATCTATAAAGTAGAAATGACAATTGTATACAAGTCTTATGATCATTATAAAGATTGAATAGGTTAATATTTGTAAGATACTTAGAACAGTACCTAAGCCTTCTTACATAGTAACTCCTAAGTAAGTATTTTCTAAACGAATTAATATTTATCTATTTCATTAACATACAATATATATATCTAACATTTTGCTGAATCTAGCATTTTCAGGTATACAACTGAGGATACCAATTACATTAAGCATGTCATACAACCATCACCCATAACATCGCAAATTTTCCATCACCATAAAGTAGAAAGCGTTGCTTCTTAAGCAGTAGCTCTCCCTCTCATCCTCCTCCTGCCCCTGGTAACCATTCATCAGCTTTGGTCTCTACACAATTGCCTATTATTGTCATTTCATAGAAGGATATGAAAAAAAAAATCATATATTTGTCCTTTTGTGATTGACTTATTTCACTTATCATGTTTTCAAGGTTCATCCATGTTGTAATGTGTATCAGGACTTCATTTCTCTTTATGACTGAGTATATCTGTATTTTGTTCATCCATTCATCTGTTAGGTTAATGATATTTATGATGACAGATCTCCAATAGATAGCAGTGAAGTATTCTGAAGAAGAGGTACCTTTTTTCATTTCATATGAAATTGTGGTGTGGGCTAGCCATGGGTGTGGTGCAGAGGTCATAGGGAGATACATAGCTAAAACTACAAGTTATAGCTGGGCAGGGATAGAGGGAAGAGAGACTGAGTGCATCCCGTACTGGCCCCACTGGAATACAGAACCCTTGTCTTCTCTTGCCCCTCAGAGAGGCACCAGGACCGGTTCCAGGCTGGGTTTGCTCCAGAACTCACAGCTTCTCTCTGTTCCTTCTTTCCTGGGGCCCAGATGAGACAATCCTAAGGATGGATGAAGTGGGTCACATCCCACAGACAGCAGCCAGCCACACAGGCTCCTCAGACTCTCTTCCCGGAGATGAGCAGCCCCCCGCTGACATGTTGAGGCCTGACCCTCGGGACATCCTCTATCGAGGTAAGGCCTTGGCCACATACTTGCCACTACCCTCCAGTCTGGGGACAGTGCACCGCCAGGCCCAGGGATGTCTTGGAACATGGTGGGAGGTGGGAGGTGGGTAGGGAAGACTGAGGAGACTTGTCAGTCCTGCCACAGTATCCCAAAAGTCATAGAACTTTTGTTTTTTTCCTTTTAGTTTAAAAGGAGGGTGGTACAGTTGTTAAAGCACTCGGTCACTAACCAAAGGGTTGGCAGTTTGAACTCACTGGCTACTCTGTGGGAGAAATATATGGCAGTTTCCTTCCATAAAGATTTACAGCCTTGGAAACTTATGGGGTAGTTCTACTCTGTCCCATAGAGTGGCAATGAGTCGGAATCATTAGATGACAAGGAGTAGTATTAAAAGTAACATACACAGAAAAGCCCAAAAATATGCGCAATTTAACAATTAACAAATTAGTACAGAGGAAACATTGGTTTAACTAGCATCCAGAACAAGAAATAGAGCTAGACTCCAGAAATCCCTCATGTACCCCTCCCTAATTACAAATACTACAGTTGGATTTCAACTCTTGAGCCATCCAACGAGAGAAATATGTTTTCACTAAGGTGCTACAGTTTTCATGCGTTACTCCTCTCAAAAGCATTTGCATTTTAAAAGATGACATCTGCAAAAAAAAAAAAAAATGACAAGTAGAAGAAGAGGAGTTATTCAGCCCAGGGAAGGAAATTCAGTTATTGGCATTGCATTAGAGTGTGGGTTTTGTTGTCTCTTGGATGTTTCTAAGCTGTTACTGAATCTAACCCTGTACTGAAGGAGCCCTGGTGGCCCAGGGGTGAAGTGAATGGCTGCTAACTGAAAGGTTAGTGGTTCAAACCCATCAGCTATTCCATGGAAAAAAAGATGTGGTGATCTTCTCCTGTAAACATTATAGCCTACAAAACCCTAACAACAACAACAGCCTTGTACTATTATTCCATTGTCAGCTAGAGTACCTTTCTGTGCCTTGTACCTGGGGCTATGTTCAGAATCCTGTGCCACTAAGGTGCTCCTTGAATGCTCCTGCCCCAGAAGAGTGATGCTAGCCTCAGTTTGGCAATTACAGCCAATGGGCAATGACTGACCATGACTGCCACTAGTGAATAAAAAGGTTCTGCTTAGGGCAGAGGACTGCACCTCACCCGTCAGCCAGGAGCCTTTGTGGCTCTACACCAGCCTCTGTTTGTTTCAGGCTTTCACCCCCCCCAATCCCTCTTCCCTTACTATCCTCAGTGCCTCTGATCCCCAAGTCTCATCTCCGCCATGTCCTGCCCGATTGTCCCTACAAGCCCAGCTACCTGGTGGATGGGCTCCCTCTGCAGCGCTACCAGGGACTCCGGTTTGTAAGTCTTGGGACTGGGCAGTGGGGATCATGAATGGGAAAGGGCTTGCTGTCTATGCCTGGGAAGGGAGGTGGTGAGGTGGGCTCCCTCTCTCTTCCCCATGCACCTCCCCTGGGTTGAGAAGCACTTGCATCCCAAGTTGTCTCTGACCTTAGCAGAGTGCCCTGCATAGCCCGAGTATGGGCATTCTGCTTTAAGGATCCACCCCACTACCACCACTACCAATTCTGCCCCAGTGCTGATATCAAGGGAACTAGGTCCATGTTTCCTGCTCCCTCTGCTTCTCGGGCCACAACTCTCTCCTGTCCTACCAGCTGGCTAGCCAGCAGTATCAGTTAAACTCATAGTCAAGGCACTGGGGTAAAAATCAACTATGGAGGAGAAGTTAGCTTTAGAGACCCTTTAGGCTGCGTAGAAACTGAACAAGCAGAACGAACACTATCTATCTAGATCTGGAAATGGTTACAAGAGTGCTGGAGAAAGGAAGAAGGAGATGAGGTATCATCCCCCAGGTCAGAGAATGGGTGGGCTATGAAAAGGTTCTTTAGTAGAGGTGACCTCAAGCTGTATTTAAAAGGGACAAGAAAGCAGTATAGTAAGAAGTAGGTTATTTGTAAAGATAAAAGGGGATCAGATGGAGAGAGAACAGGGAATGGTCTTGGCTGCTGCTGAGGTATGAGCTGGACAGGAGATGAGCATCATGTGGGCTAGAGGGCTTAACTCAGAGGTTACCTTTGGTCCAGAGAGCCCAGAAGAGGAGGCATAAAAAGGAACGGAACTCTGGTCTGAGTAACACAAATGTTTCATTCAGAGCACAAAGTCACCCTTCTCTTGCTGCCAAGGATAGGTTCCTAGGATGCCTGTATGATCCTGGCTAGGGATTTCTTACCAAGACCCTACCCTCCACTCTTGCTGTTTCTTTCCTTCTTCCAGGTCCATCTGTCCTTTGTTTACCCTAATGACTATACCCGCCTGAGCCACATGGAGACCCACAACAAATGCTTCTACCAAGAAAGCACCTACTACCAGGACAGGTGAGTGACACTGAATGGTGCAGGATGGTGGCCTTACAAGGGGCTCTGCAGGAGCCAGGAGAGCTGCCTGGACTAAGGACAAGGAGTCTTTCCTCTTCTCACATACTCACAGACACACCCTCCCATCAGCCTCCTTTCTCTAACACTGGGCATGAGTCCAGTGGAGCCAGGGCTGGACCTCATGCTTTTGCCTGCAGGACATCCGGTACCAACCTCCATCTCCCTTCCTCCTGCAGGTTCAGCTTTCAGGAGTACATCAAGATTGACCAGCCTGAAAATCGAGAGCCAGAGCAGCCAGGTAAGAGTGATAGCTGAGGCCTCCAGGTCAGGCTGGGAGGGGTGACCACAGTCTGTTTCTAAGGGAAGTTCAGACTATGGCAGCCCTGCCCTTAAGGAGATTAAAATCCAAATCCCTGCCCCCACACCCAAGGGAGTAAAGAGCAGTACTTGCACTTTTTCCATACCAGGGCACATGGTAAAAAAAATAGCATTATTTTTAAATTTAATTAATTTTATTGTTGATATTGAGAATATATACACAGCAAAAACATACACCAATTCAACAGTTTCTACATGTATAATTTACTGACATTCTCACCCTCCTTTTCTGAGTTGTTAAAAAACGGCATTATTTTTTAACAGCATACTGGGGTCAGGTGGAGGGGTTTTGGAGCCCTGGAAGAGATGACTTATACTGTTTGGGTGGATTTCATCCCCAGCACACCATTTGGAAAACAAAGCACTTCTTACTGAGGGGTCAGGGCACATGTGGGACCATTTGTTGAGTTGGGTCCCTACCTATGCCAGGCACCTGTGAGCACTTTATGTACTTTATATAACTCAACCCTCACAGCAACTCTGTGGGAGATGGATTATTGTTCTCTTTATTCAGACGAAGAAACTGGGGTCAATTGAGGTTGAGTAACTTGTCCAAGGTCCCACAATACAAGTAGCAGAGCCCAGATTCCAGTCTGGAACCACTGAGTGTGTCACACACATGATCATCAACTGCCTTGTGTGTCTTCTCGGGAGTAAGGTTGAAACCCACAGATATGAGGAATAGTTATTAATGATATGACCTTGCAGGTTCTGAGGAGGGCCTTCTCGAAGATTCCCAGTATGGAGACATGGTAGAGGAGACTCCTGTCCCCAAAGACCAGAACCCCAGGACACCCACTTCAACCCCTGGGCGGGATGTCACTGACTACCACCTCCGAAGCCTACGGAAGCTCCTGGCTCAGCCTCGGGAGGGCCGACTAGCATACTTTTCCAAGCAGAATGCCACAGCTCCTTCCCAAGTGAGGGCCAGTGACATCACAGCTCAGCAACCAAAGAAGAGAGAGAAAAAACCCAGCCCTGAGGCCAAGCAAGATTCTCCTCATTCTGACCAGTGGCTCCCTGGGCACCTGCCTCAAATGAAGGGACCTGGGCCCACTGGGGATGGCCCCAGGAAGACTCTAGAGAAGTCCCAGTGGCTGAATCAAGTGGAGTCATTCATTGCAGAGCAGAGAAGGGGAGACAGGCTGGAGCCTCAAGCCCCCAGGCGGGGTTGGCAGGTTGGGGAAGAGGTGGTGGTGGCAGCTGGCCAGGAAGGACAAGTGGAGGGAGAGGACGAGGGGGAAGAAGAGGAAGAGGAAGAAGAAGATGTGAGTGAGGTATTCGAATATATGCCTGTGTTTGACCCAATAGTAAACTGGGACCAGACCTTTACTGCCCGGAACCTTGACTTCCAAGCCCTGCGGACTGACTGGATTGATCTGAACTGTAACACATCTGGCAACTTGCTGCTTCCAGAGCAGGAGGCTCTGGAGGTCACAAGGGTCTTCTTGAAGAAGCTCAACCAGAGGAGCCGGGGGTAAGGTAAAGGGCTCTCCTGGGGCCAGGGGCTGGGGCACATGGGAGCCATCAGGTTCCCCCAAGCTGTAGAAATAGCTGGAACTTTACCCCCAGCCCAGGCTCCTGGGAAGGGCAGGTGCCCTGGGGCTCCTGCCCTGGAGATGATGTGGGCCAGCCGGGTCTTTGTTCCATCACCAGGCAAGGTCCTGAAGTCCCCTCCCTCAGCAAAGGAAAGGAGCAAGTAAAGAGACCCAACAGACAAAGCAAAGGCTGAAAAAATACAAATGGAAACTCCAGAGGTGGGGTAGAAGGCCGAGGACATGAGGCTCATGTTCTTTGTTTTTTCACTCATTCACCCAAAGGACTTTTTTTTTAAATTGTGATTTGGGTGAAAGTTTAGCAAAGGACTTTTTTTTCTGTTTTAGAAAAAATTCACCATTTTAAAGTATACAATTCACTGGTTTTTAGTATAGTCAAAAAGTTGAGCAGCTATCGCCATTCTCTAATTGCAGAACATTTCATCACCCTGAAAAGAAACCTCATATCCATTAACAGTCACTCCCTGTCTGCCCTCTCTCTCCTCCACCCCTGGCAACCACTAATCTACTTTCTGTCTCCATGGATTGACCTATTCTGGATGTTTCATGTAAATGGAATCTTACAATATGTTGTGTTTTGTGTGTGGCTTCTTATAGTTAGCATTTTCAAGGTTCATCCATGTTGTAGCTTGTATGAGTACTTTTTTTATGGCTCAGTACTATTCCATTAAGGAACCCTGGTGGTGCAATGGTCAAATGCTCAGCTGCCAACTCAAAGATAGGCAGTTCGAATCTACCAAGACCTAATGATCTGTTCTTATAAAGATTTGCAGCCTAAGAAAACCTAGGGTTGCGAACAACACACACCAATCTTCCATTGCGTGTATATACCACATTTTATCTGTTCCTCAGTTGGTGGATATTCAGGTTGCTTCTACCATTTGGCTATTATGAATAATGCTGCTATGTACATCCATGTATAAGTTTTTGTGTGGATGCATGTTTTCATTTCTTTTGCATATATACCTAAGTGTACAATTGCTGGTCGTATGGAAACTCTGTCTTTCATCTTTTGAGGAACTGCCAGACTCTTTCCCAGAGTGTTCATACCACTTCACACTTTACACACCAGCATGTATCAGGGTTCCAGTTTCTCCATGTCCTCACCAACACTTGTTATTATCTGTCTTTTTTATTATAGTCATCCTAGTGGGTGTAGAGTGGTATCTCATTATGAATTTGATATGTATTTCCCTAATGATTAACGATGAGCCAGTCAATCACCATGTATCTAATAACCCACATGTCTTAAGCAGTTTTGATTTGAACAGAGAATTTCATTTCATTAATGAGGGCCAACTTCTCCAGAAACCCCTTCACTGTGGCATTCCCTCCCCCCCAAGTCACTTTAAATACTTAGGATCTGAGAGCTATAAGAGACTTCAGAGATCATCAGACTCAATGGGTACATTTTTAAAGATGGAAGTATTGAATCCTAGAGAAGTTGAGCATCTCAGTTGAGTCCCCACAGCTAGCCAGTGGCAAGCTATGCTACCCATGGTGTGGGAAGAAATTACTCAATTCCCCGCTCCCCCCATCTGCCATAGGAGATACCAGCTACAGCGCATTGTGAATGTGGAGAAGCGGCAGGACCAGCTACGTGGAGGCCGCTATCTTCTGGAGCTTGAACTGGTGGAACAAGGCCAGCGCCTGGTGCGGCTCTCTGAGTATGTGTCTACGAGAGGCTGGCAAGGCATTGATCCGGCTGGTGGGGAGGAGGCCGAAGCCCGGAACCTGCAGGGACTGGTCTGGGGCCCACACAACCGCCGGAGACATGTTCTGAATGCCCGGGCCCCAGAGCCCAAGCTGTGCTGGCCCCTGGGCTTCTCCTGGAATCACCGGGCCGTGGTCCACTTCATCGTGCCTGGTGAGCCTCAAGTTGAACCTAGGCATTGGTACCAGGACAGGGAGCCTAATAATAACCATGGGCACCTTGATATGTACTCACTAATTTGATAATACAATCAGTGAGAGAAGAAACTGAGTCTTACAGAAGAAAAGTAAGTTGTCCAGGTTTGCATGGCTAGTGAGTGGTAGAGCTCATAGGCCAATGTTTTTTCTCTTGTACCAGGCTTCAGGGTTGGGAGAGATAATCAGCTGGGGTTGTTATACTACAGGTTACAATGGGTCTGGGGAAATCAGACAAGGAGGGTACTTAATAGGGTGGGTTGGCCGGTTTTTATGAGAAGGAGAACACATGACAACAAGAGTAGAACAAGCAATAAAGAATGATAGTAAGACAGACAGATCGCAGGGTTTGATTGTGAGAGCATGGCAGGGTGAGCAGAAGTGATGATGAGCTTCAGCCCAAGGCTTTCTCACGGTGCCCTGGCAGGGAAGGTTGCAGGGGGCAGGATGCAGAGGCCCCTTTAGCTGTGAGCTCTCTCTGTGCCCTTGTGACTCTGTGCTACATCACTGAGCAAGTCATTTCCCAGACTTGCAGTATCCCTTAACTGGAGGTGCTCACCTTTGCCCACCTCTGCTTTTTGATCTCTCTTGTCTCACTGGGGTAGTGAAGAACCAGGCGCGCTGGGTGCAGCAGTTCATCAGAGACATGGAAAAGCTGTTCCAGGTCACCAGTGACCCACACTTCAACATCATCATCACTGATTACAGCAGTGAGGACATGGATGTTGAGATGGCACTCAAGAGGTCCAAGCTGCGGAGGTGAGGAAGGGCCTTGACCAAGGCATCACCTGGGCTGCCTCCTTCCTCAAGTCCCAGGACTGCTGGGTCTGGTGCAGAGCCTGCAGCCCTATCCAGCTTTTCTCCCAGAAAACTCACCTGCTCATAATCCCATCCCAGGACCATGTCTCATCTCTATACCTGTCACCTTCCTCCAGGGAACCACTGTAGCTGAGGTCCTGATACTTAGCCCTCTCTTCTCTCTCTTCCCTGCAGCTACCAGTATATGAAGCTAAGTGGAAACTTTGAGCGCTCAGCCGGGCTTCAGGCTGGCATAGACCTGGTGAAGGTAAGTGGCCTGGGTGGGGCTTGGGGAATGTGATTAAAGATTGGCAAGAGGTAGAGGGACATTTGGGATGTGTAAGGTGGTCAGTTCCTCAGAAAGGAAGGTAGAACACAGGGGCTATTCTCTGTATGCTACAGGCCCACTGCCAGAGTGGGACTAAACAAATGACAGTGGAGCATTTGCCTAATTAAAGTGCTTGGAGTCCATAAAGAATGGAGATAGGGCTCAGGATCTACCCTCTGATGGTTAAGAACTGTGCTCTGACTATTTACAATAGCCAAAACATGGAAACAACCTAGATGTCCATCAACTGAGGAATGGATAACCAAACTATGGTACATACACACAATGGAATACTATGCAACGCTAAAGAATAATGTAGAATCTGCAAAACACCGCATAATGTGGATGAACTTAGAGGACATTATGCTTAGTGAAATAAGTCAGTCACAAAAGGACAAATATTGTATAAGTCCGTTATTGTAAAAGTTAAGGAAAGGTTTATCTATTGGAGGAAATTTTCTTTGTTGGTTACCAGGGGTGGGAGGGGAGGGGAGGGAACGCTGTTAGACAGATAGTGATAAATATTGATTTGGGTGAAGAGAAGGGCAATGTACCAAATATGAGTGACCAACATGGCAGCATTGAGGATGAGAAAGACATAGAGAGGTACATGGGAAGTACAGACAACAAATATGAACCCTTTTGCATATACAGTACTGAGTTGTCAGTGAAGGCAAACAGGGTTATATGGATGGATAGGTAGGTGGACAGGCTAAACAATTAGGTATGTCTAAATGGGGAGTGTATCCAAGATCATATATAGGGTTGGCAGACAATGGTCCTATAAGTTTATGTGAGTGATCAGAATTCCCAGGTATATAGTAGAGCCGACAAGGGGCAAGGTTATGGTCATTGCTTGGTCACAGCCAGCTACCCAGAGGGACCGAGTAGTTGATCCTGCGGGCTTGGGACCATAGTCGCAGGGGACATCAAGCTCAATTGGCATAACATACTATATAAAACATTGTTCCACCTCCTACTTTGGCGAGTAGCGACTGGGATCTTAAAAGCTAGCAAGCTGCCATCTAGATGCAACAATGGGTGTCTCCTTGTCAAGAAGAAAGAAGAAAACCACATGAATGGAAACAATCAGTCCTAGTGACTGGTACACCATCTGATCTGCAACCTATACAACTATGAGACCAGAAGAACTAGATGGTGCCCGGCTACCACTGTCATCCACTTGGAAGGGATGTAGGAGATCCTGCATAGAGAGGGAGAACAATGTGGAACAAAACTCAAAATCATTTGGAGGAAAAAAAAAAAAAAGAAGAAGGTGGGGACCAGGTTTGCTGGTCCAATAGAGCCTGGTGAAACCACTGAGACTATGGCCCCTAGCTGCCCTTCAGGTCTGGAATTGAACCCACACCTGTGGTTTCCAGCCAAACAAAGTACAGGCAAGTGAGTTAAACATTTACCTCAAGTAGACACACACCCTGGAGAGAACAATCATGGGAGAAGGAAGGGCTGCTTATGCACAGGGAGACAGCTCAGGGCACAGAAGAGTATGGAGGGATGGACACTGGGAAGAGGTGGCTATGGGGAGGAAGTGGGAGGGGAGCTGCTGCATTGTAAATTTTGGTCAATGACATGAGACAAAGTATATGTGAACTGCTGTATGAAAAGTGAATTTGCTCTGTAAATCTTCACCCAAATCAAAATAAAATTTAAAAAAAAAAAAAAAGAAAAAAGAACTGTGCTCTGATGCCCAGTATTCTGGGAATCTTCCCAACAGTTTGTTTTGTGCAAGTGTGTCAGTCATTCCAATGGTGAAGAGCCTGGGGATTATCTAAGAGAGGGGCCTGGTCTCCTAGCTCTCGTGTGTAGGGTCTGGTGACTCTGCCCATCCATGTCTGTCCCCAGGACCCACACAGCATCATCTTCCTCTGCGATCTCCACATCCACTTCCCATCTGGAGTCATCGATACCATCCGGAAGCACTGTGTGGAGGGCAAGATGGCTTTCGCCCCCATGGTGATGAGGCTGCACTGTGGGGCCACCCCCCAGTGGCCTGAGGGTGAGCCCTACACCCTGGCCTACAGAGGGTGGGAAAAACCTCTCTGGCCTTGTGAGCTGGAAAGTCATGTCTGCAAATGTCAGCATCTCTTCCCCCTACTCTTAGCTCCTGCTGCCTTGCTCAGCTGGACAATTCACCAGAGCAGGGCCCTAGGGCTGTAGTCACAGCAGCAGTAACAACAGCAGCAGCAGCAAACATTTCCAGCCTCATCATCCCCTTCGTTCATTGATCCAACATGTATTAAGCAATTATTATGAGCCAGACTATGTGCCCCTCTGAAAATACATGTTCCTGCCTATAGTCTGCAAAGGAGCTCTGGTGGCATAGTGGTTAAAGCATTCAGCTACTAACCAAAAGGTCAACAGTGTGATCCTACTAGCCCCTCTGTGGGCAAAATATGAAGCAGTTTGCTTCCATAAAGATTTACAGCCCTGGAAACCCTGTGAGGCAGTTCTACTCTGTCCTATAGGGTCACTATGAGTTGGAATTGACTTGATGGCAGTGGGTTTTAACAGTCTGGAAAGGGAAACAGACAAGGAAACTGACACTCAAATGTGCCTTTAGGAGCTGCTGTTAGATTCTATTTGTAAGGCCATCAACCCTTTGGTCACCCCCTGATGGGACTGCTGCCTTTTGCTGGCCACTGAACCCTAGCTTGGGGGTGGGCATCTCCCCAAAACAGGCAAGGGATTTTTTCAGCTGAGACAGCTTTCAGTTTCAGCTGACCTCATCCAGTACATCAGGGCTACCCCTGTCCTCTCTCCTTCAGAAAAGTCTCCAGCAACATAGTCCTGAAACCTTCATTCCTTCCTCTTGGTCCCATGAGCCTCATCTCACCTGGTCTCACTTTTTGTCTCTCCACAGGCTACTGGGAGGTGAATGGGTTTGGACTGCTTGGCATCTACAAGTCAGACCTGGACAGGATCGGGGGCATGAACACCAAGGAGTTCCGAGACCGCTGGGGAGGGGAGGACTGGGAGCTGCTGGACAGGTGACTGGGGAAAGGAGGGCATCCAAGAGAGGCTGTAATTCTATCCCACCAAGTGCTCTGGGGAGGAAACAGGGATAGACAAGTGGAGTGATCCGATCCCTCTGGCTACAAATTCCCAACTCATAGGTCGGTCAGATGTTGTGTAAAGAGCACTCAATTGAGGGAGCCTCTACGACTTACTGGGATCAAATTTAGCTCACCAAGCCTCTGTCTGTTAGAGGGGGAACATACTTACTCTGTCTGTATCACAGGGCTGGTGTGGACATTAAAGGTGTGAAAAAGTGTTAGTAAACTGTCAATGGAAAAACAAAAGGTGTTGAGCTGTATAGCAAGGCACTTTGTGGGAATATGACTACATTCTTCCTAGCCTCCCCTCCACAGCTGCTCAGAGGAGAAGGCTGAAGTTGTGTGAATGGATTAAGAAAGACACAGGGGAAGGCTCAGGAATGACTTTGGGGCCAGCAAGAGACTGTGTGGACCATTAAAGGTCAACAAAATACCCAGAGGGTTCTGGGTCCCTAGAAGCCTACTGAGAAAGGGGTTTGAGGAAGAGGGACAGTCAATGGTATGAAAAGCCCCAAAAAGAAAGAGGAGAACATAGTACAAGCTGCCAGACTTAACAATTGAGCAAGAAGTATATGCTAACTGGAAGAAGTTTTTGCAGTGACACTAGGTTGTACGGGTTTGAGGAACATGTGGATGGTGAATAAGTGGAGGCTGTATAGTATGAGAGTCTTTTTTCAAGATGTTTACTGCCAAGAAAAGGGGAGGGAAAGGGGATGGTACCTTGAGATATGAACTTAAGGGGAAGGGACAATGGAGAAAGTGAAAAAAATCCAAAAAAGAAAGGGTGTAATTGCTGGAATTGTGTCCTAGAGGAGGGACCACATTGGAAAGAAGAGAGATACTTCTTCCTAAGAGACCATTCACTATTCTTGTCAGGTGATTTACATATATTACCTCATTTATTATGTATATTACCTTGTTATCAAACGATGTATTGCATTGGACAGATCTGCTGCAAAAGACCTCTTGTTAGTGTTAAAAGCAAAGATGT
This sequence comes from Orycteropus afer afer, assembly GCF_000298275.1. Lineage (NCBI taxonomy): Eukaryota > Metazoa > Chordata > Mammalia > Tubulidentata > Orycteropodidae > Orycteropus > Orycteropus afer. Next base: position 5,129,010 of record NW_006921627.1, on the reverse strand, counting down.
CACTTAGAGGACTAAGGTGCACCTGACCCAAGCCATAGTATTTTCAATCATCTCATTCATATGTATGTGAAAGCTGGACATGAAATAAGGAAGAACGAAGAATTGATGCATTTGAATTATGGTCTTGGTGAAGGATACTAACTAGACCATGGGCTGCCAGAAGAAGGCACATCTCTGTCTTGGAGGAAGTATAGCCAGGATGCTCCTTAGGAGCAGGGATGGTGAGACTTCATCTCACATACTTTGGACATCTCTTCATGGACCAGTCCTTGAAGAAGGCCATTACGCTTGGTAAAGTAGAGAGTTAGTGAAAAAGAGGAAAATCCTCAATGAGATGGACTGACACCATGGCTGCAACAATTGGCTCAAACATAGCAATGATTGTGAGGATGGCACAGGACCAGGCAGTGTTTCGTTCTGTTGTATGTAGGGTCACTTTGAGTTGGAACTGACTCACTGGAACCTAACAACACAACACCACTTCGTTTATTACCTCCTCCACCCCCAACCAAGCTCTGTGAGGTAGGTATAATCATCTCTGTTTCTCAGTAAGAAAACTGAGTCTTGAAGAGGAGTTAATAACTTGCCCTAAATCTTAGAGCTAGTGAGTATCAGAGACTTAAAAACCAGTGTTTTGGTTACCTCGTTGCCACTCTAACAGAAATACCACAGGTGGGTGGATGGCTTTAACAAATAGGAGTTTATTCTTACAGTTTAGGAGGCCAGAAATCCGAGTTTAAAGTGCCCGCACTAGGGGCTGGGTCAAGGCCCCTTGACCTTGGGCTTCAGCTTTTCCTCTTGCTCCTGGTCCACTGGAGCTGGAGGCTTCTCTTAACTCAGGCAGCTGCTGGATGCTGAGGCCCACAAACCCAAGGTGACAAGTAAAATGTCACAGCCCCAAGATTATCAAGCAGCATGGCAGGCCACTAGTTAAACAGTGCTAAGATCAACAGACAATATGGCAGACCACTGATGACTCGGCCAAATGCAGGATCCAGATGTGCCAAGGAGCTAGAGACCTTCCTCAAAACATCTTCCTGTATTCTGGAAGCAGACCACATCCCTAAGGCAGCTACTCAGCTGCTCACAGTAGATTCTACCATGGAGTTGATTACCAGTCTCATCCTGGGGAATAACTACATCCAGGTGGCCAGCCACTCAAAACCTGGCCCAGCCAAGTTGACACACAACCTTAACTACTACAACCAGGCCTGTTTTTTTTTTTTTTTTTTTTTTTTTTCCTTACAGGGAAAAAAAGAAAAGGAAGATGTCAATACTAAGAGAATTTAAGGTAGAAAGGAGGGAAGTTGAGGGAACTTAGATCACCCAGATGTCATTAATGCTTGTTGTTGTTATGTGCCGTCGAGTCAGCCCCAACTCATAGCGACCCCTCCTTGGGTTTCCGAGGCAGTATCACTACGGAAGTAGGATTGCCCAACCTTCCTTCCGAGGAGTGGCCGGTGGGTTTGAACCGCCAGCCTTCTGGTTAGCAGTCAAGTACTTTAGCCACTATGCTACCAGAGCTCCTTTATGCTAGAACAAAGTAAATCCCAAAGCAGATGGATGCCATGATTGGGGAAGCCTGGTCTAGCAGTTCCCTCCACCCTTGATCTTCATCCCAGACTGAGCCTGAGGAAAAAGAGATTGTTCCCAATTCCAGCTATTTCCAGCCCTGTGAGAGGGACTCCCAATGAGCTATGCATTAAAAAAAAAAAAAAAAATGTAATGGGAAGGGCCTGGGGACACAATCTCCTGCTCCAATCCATCAAACACTAATCACTAATGGGATATCCCATGTAGGCTAAACCAGTTATTGGGCACTTAGTGTATATAGAATCCAATCTTTCTTTCCTCTAATCTTTACCACCATATATATATATATATATATATATATATATATATATATAGTTGGATCTGACTCAAGGGCAGTGCATTGTTGCATCTTATATATATATATATATATATATATATATATATAATTCCCTGCTGCCGATCCCAACTCATAGCGACCCCTCCTTTGGTTTCCAAGGCAGTATCTCTATGGAAGTAGATTGCCCAGTCTTCCTCCCGAGGAGTGGCTGGTGGGTTTGAACCACCAGCCTTCTGGTTAGCAATCAAATGCCTTAGGCACTATGCCACCAGAGCTCTCATATATATGTGTGTGTGTGTGTGTGTATGATGTTCAAGGAGCTCTGATGGTATAGTGGGAAAGGCATTGTTTGCTAACCAGAAGGTCAGTGGTTCAAACCCACCACCTGCTCCACGGGGTGTGTGTGTGTGTGTGGAGAAGATGAGGCAATCTACTTCCATAAAGATTTACAGCCTTGGAAATCCAATGGGGGTTGCTATCAGTCAGATCTGACTCGACAGCAGTGGGTTTGGTATTTTTGGTTTGGTATGTGGAGTTCTGGTGGTGCATTGGATAAGGCATTTGACTACTAACCGTAAGGTTGGTAGTTTAAACCTACCAGCTGTTCTGTGGGAGGAAGATGAGGCAATCTACTTCTGTAAAGATTTACAGCCTTGGAAACCCAGCAGGGGTTGCTGTGAGTCAGAATTGACTCAATGGCAGTGGGTTTGTTTTTTGGTTTTGGTATATATGTGTGTGTGTGTATATATATATATGTATATATAATTATTATTAAGCAAACTGAGCCTCTAAAAATGACATTGTTTATGTAGCTACTAAGTCACAAAGCCAGAATTCAAACCCATACTCTTTCCACTACTCTTCTCCCTATGCCAAGCGGAAAGTGAACAGAGGAAGAAAGGGACTGAGTCTGATAGATTTGGAAGGGCAGGTTCCTCTGGGGACCACGCCTCTTCCCATGGGCCCCTCCTGCTTCTGTTGGCTCATCTTGCCCTTTTCCCCATTCAGGATCCTCCAAGCAGGCCTGGAAGTGGAACGTCTCTCCCTCAGAAATTTCTTCCATCATTTCCATTCAAAGCGAGGCATGTGGAACCGCCGCCAAATGAGGACACCATAATCCCAAGGGGTGGCCCGCTGGACCGACCACTTCCTGCTCCTTGACTTGCAGTTGCTCCCCCAGGGCCTCTGCTCCCTATTGGAGGAGGGAAGAGGAAGGGGCAGAAGCAAAGGCTGGGCTCTGTGGGGCCTCAGCTAAAACCCCCTTCCACCAGGGCTGTCCCTCACTCAGAGAGAGGTACCAAGGTTCCTCTCTCCATCCTGGGCCCTCCAGAAGTGAGGACTTTGGGAGACAGGCCAGGAGGGGCTGCTCACAGTCGACAGAGATGGAACAGCTCCTGAGAAGGATGAGCAATTAGGTCAAGGAAGGAAAGACCTCTTGAGAAATACCATCTTTATCCATGAGGGTGCATTGCAGCACCCACCCAGAGCTCCTCGCAGCGAGTATGGACCATGAACTGGAAACTTTTTTTGGACATATTTTATTGGGGTTTTTATTTTTTTAACAGAAAACCAAAACTGTAGCTGTCCAGTCCCTTGCAGACCCAGTGTTGACTGTGAGAGGGGGATGAAGTTATACATCTAGGGAAAGTTCCCACTTGGATACCTCAGACCCACTCCTGTGTAGCATCAAGCCCCTTTGGTCCTGACATTAGCAGCTTATTTGTAACCAGAGGGGCTGGCCTCATGGGGAAGCAGTTCTCAGCTCTGCCCCATGCTTGTGCCTTCCAGAGACACACACACCTCTCCCAGGTAGCCACTGAAAAGTGGTTATTAATTAGGGCATTAACCTTATCCTCCAGGTAGAGCTAACTTCAGGCTAACTAGAATCGCAGAACTGACATCATGTTGCTAGTGCAACAGGGGAGTTGGGAGATGGGGAATTGGTGGCCAGTGGGATCTTCATCCACCAGCGTTCGGTATACAGGCCATGCGGAATGGGCAAGGTGAAGAAAGCAAAGAAGTGAAGCTCCTCTCCCTCCCCAGCTTGCCTGTAAGGTTCAGCCTTGGGAGAGAATACAAAGAAGGGAGGAGAGCAGATGTGGGAATGGGAATGATCCATCCAGTGACTTCCCTTAGAGGAGAAGAGAGGGTGGGGGCAGGCAGGAAGGATGGGAAGGAATGTGAAAAACTTGTAGAGTCACCACAGTGCAACACCCCCATGGACTCGTCCTCCGGCAGGGGAAACCCCAACTATGTAGGAGGGCTGGTGTTGAGAGGAACATGCTGGACCTGTGCCTTGGGGGGCAGAAGAGGAGGCATTTGGGTGAAATCCTGAACCTTGAAAAAGGGAGGATGGTAGGAAGGGGGCAGGATGATAGGTTTGGGAAGGTTTAGGCATCTTCCCTAAGTGAAAGGGAGCAGGGGGCAAGAGGAATTGAAAAGTGAAGGAGTTTCAGGAAAAAGAGCCCTTGACCTTTATAGTCTACTGCCACCCTTTCCACCCCCACCCCACCCCCACTATCACGCACTTATCTTGCATCTTGCACTAACAATCTCCAGGTGCCTTTGTGGTTGGGGATTTTTCTACTGCTGCTGCTGCTGCTGCCTCTACTGCTGCTGAATTCACCAATGGTGCATTGGATGCTGGATCTTGAAGTCCAGTGTCTGTTTAGGGAGGTGAGCACAGGGCCTCTCTGCTCTGGGGAAGGATTGTGAGGTTCAGCAGGGCCCAGGAGGCCAATAAGCTGACAGCTCAAGCTCCATGCTGTGACAGAGCCCAAATCACAGGATTTGGAGTCACATGGTCTACCTAGTGGGCTCCTCACTCATCAAGAGCATAAGCTTGGCATAAGGGAGAATGGAGCCTGTTGAGAACCTTCTGGGGGTATGGGGAGAATCCTTGCCTCCCCCTAAGGAACCAGAAAGGACAAAGTCTTTTCAATTAATAGGTTGTGGCTTATGGATAACATATATGCTCTCTAGGCCCTAACTTTTCATGGTCCCTACTCAGGCCTGCTACCTTCTGGAAAGGGCTCATAGGGAGTAGGCAAGGGCTGCAGTTGGCCAGATGGAGCCCAGGTTTCCTTCTGGAGCCATTCACTCTCATTCTTGGCCATTGCACTGGCAAGCCTGCAACAGCCCAAACAGCCCTCCTGCTTCACTTCTGAAGAGCCAGCCCAGCCTTCCCCCCCATCCTGCCCCCCAGCCCTCTGTCCCTGGGCTAGTGCCTTGTGTTTGATGTTTGTTACCTCTATACCGTCTGCCTTAAGGGGAAGGGCCTGGCATGCCCCCTACTCTGTAGGGAAATGTCTTGGGTTGGGGGAGGGAACAGGATGGTGGGGGGGAAGAGTTAAATACAGCATCTTCTTAGAAAACAATTGTTTTCCTGTTGTCTTTCTATGGTGGGAGAGAAATGGGCTGAGGGGCACAGCAATCTCTGTCCCTCTGCTACCAGGCAAATGATGGACCTGCTGGGTCCCTTGTCATGCCACCCTCCACTCTTTCCTAGTATTAGTTTGGTGTCTTCCTGTGTGGAGGACAGCCTTCTATGAGTTATGGGTTATTCAGGAAGGGGATGGCATTGTCTGAGGACCTCACAGTCAAAAATAGTAGAGCAGGCATTTTCTGTCTTCGTGGATTAGTGGAATTGGTGGTTTCAGCTGAGAAAGAATTTTGGCTACCCTGGGTGAAGGCTAGATATAGAGTTAGAATGGTGAGCAGTGGAAAGGAGCCAAGGTGTGGCTTATTCTGAAACAGCAGACAATGAAAGCAATTTCTGTTTGAGCTGGGGCTGCCCTGTGATGTTTCACAGGTGCAAATGTACCTTCCTAGTTATACTTAGCCTAGGCAGAGATCAAATTAGTTTGTATTCTTTAAACACATGTTTGAGAGAGAGTGTAAATGTGAAAGCTAGAGTAGTTTTAGAGTAGATTCTCAAAAAGATTGTGTGTACATGCATCAACACATCAACCCAGAATTGACTAATCTGAAATTGATCTAGCAGATGATAATTAGCCAGGTAAGTTGAATCAGAGCAGGGCTCACTGAAAGAATAATTTTAAAGCCTGGAGTTTGCTCTGTTGAGCCCTTTCTAAGACACAGCACTAACCCAGATGATTGGGTCTTCACCACTGAAGACATACAGATTGATTCACAGTGGATTTGCAGAAAACTTTATAGATAGAAATCATTCCATTTTACAGAAAGGGAAACAGACTCAAAGCAGAGGGAAGGAATGAGGTGGGATCAGAACCAGAATTCTTAGGCTGGGAAGACTCAGTCCTTCTCACATGCCTTAGGTTCAGGAGATACTACCAGGGAGGAAAGGTGCCCCAGTCTGAGCTCAGGACCAAGATGGTATTCACTTAGAACAGCAAAATATCACTTCTTAATTCAGGTGCTTGTGGGAAGGGAGCAAGGGTATCTACATTGTCCTTTTAGAAGCTCTCCAGAGGCTGTGGAAAGTGCCCAACAGCTTGGGATATCAGAGAGGAAGGAGGCAGAAACAGTTCCAGACCCAGTACCTGTAGGGGAAGCAAAGAAGAGTCAATGAGAGGGCAGGCCATACCCTAGTGCTCCTCAAACTTTAATGTGCACATGATTCACTTGGCCATCTTGTGAAAATGCAGATTTGATTCAGCAGGTCTGGAGTGGGGCCTAAGATAACCTCCATATGGTGTGGTCCGTGGACCACAATTTGAGTAGCAAGGATGCTAGACAGTGCCAAGGAGGAACTCCACATTTCCATCTATTCTCTTGCCAGAGGGGCATAGCCAACCACCCTACCCAAGGAAAGAATAAAAATCTAGCAACTAAAGGAGAGCCAATGATTTCCAGAGCATGAGGGCAGGCTTTTTTGAGTCTCAGTGCAAGTCCTTCTCCAAGATCCTCTCCTTGTCTTCTGTATCCATAGCCTTCTCCTTTTGCTTGACAAAGAGTCTCTCTCAACCCAACCTCTCTGAGGTGAGAGAGGGACCACCTGGGGAGTCCTTGGACCTAGACCTCCCATCTTTCTCCCTTACCTGGGCCTCAGGCTCTGTTCAGAGAGGATTTCTTGAGGTCCTGGTAGCCAGGAACCCTGTCTTATGTGCCCCAAAGGCTGTAATGAAGACATTAATGACAACCGTGATGAAGACCAAGGTGGTGGCAGCATTGTTGAGCTGGTTTAAACGCCACTGCTTTTCCACCTCATTCAGGTTCAGCCGTGCTGTGGAGAAGTGGAAGATAAGGGTCGAGGTGGGGACTTCAGCCTGGAGCTTCCCTCACAACATCCACTGGATCCTGGAGAAAGTGTGCCTTTTGCTCTCACTGAGCATCCGCATGGTGCTTACTAGGATTGGGATTTGGGAACTTACACTGGGTCTTCTAACAGTGGGAATAAATACAAAATTGCCTATGTGGTTGGGCAATCCTACTTCCGTAGTGATACTGCCTCGGAAACCCAAGGAGGGGTCGCTATGAGTCGGGGCCAACTCGACAGCACATAACAACAACAACAATGAGGAACTCTGGCACAAGTCAGTGAGGGCAGTCATTCACCAGGTATTTGTGGAGTGTCCATTATATGGGGTGCCAGGAGATAGGACAGCACGCCTGCCCTCACTGTATAGGAGTCGTCTTTTGGGCATTTGTAGATGTAGAGGGCTAACACAAGGTTGTTGATGGTTGCCATCAAGTCAATTCTGAGTCATGGCAATCTTTGCAGAATAGAACTCCACAGGGTTTTCAAGGCTGCGACCTTTTGGATGATTACTAGGCCTGTCTTCCAAGGCACTTCTGGATGAGTTCAAACTATCAACCTTTTGGCTAATAATTAGTTGTGCCACCCAGGGACTACTAACGAGATTAATTTATGGTTAAGTTGGCATGCATATAGGGAGGTGCTTGAGGCTTCTTTTTCTACCAGGGGGCACTGAAGCTGAAAGCCTGACTCCCAAGCCTGGGCTCCTCACCAGTGACCACAAGGAGAATCCCGATGACCACCTGCAGAAGCAGTGAGATGCTGATGAGGGTGACGAGGGTGGCATAGTAATGAGAGGATGGTCCCTGCTCCAGCACCGCTTTCAGCCGCATGGCATTGGACATAAAGAGGGCCACGTCTAGCATGCTCTCTGCCACACTCTTCTTGGTGGCATAATGGTTCAGGTTGATGAGCTGGTTCCTCCTGGGGTTGGAGTTCCCCCCCTGTAAGAGAGAAAGCACAAGCTTACCTGGAAGGCTTCAGAAGGGAAACAGTTGAAAGAATAGAGCAAAGGGCTTTTAAATTGTAATTCCCCCCAAACCAGGTGGGACACCTAAGGTAAGTAACTCCCTTCTCAGTTTTATGGCCTGAAGAAAAAGGGTTGGGCTAGGAAATCTTTAAGGACCTCTGAGCTCTGAGATGATGTTATGTTGTAATTTATATTTCATGGAGGGTTATCACTCCCCTCACCTTCACACATCCATCTCAAGAAAGGAGGAAGGGTCCTTGGCTGCTTGAAAATGCACCTTCAGCATTTTATTCACTATTGTACCTAAGCCAGGCAGCAGCGTGGGGTCTCTCTCTTTTCCTCCAGGAGGAAAGCATCTGAGAACTCAATAGGAGGAGCTCTGAGGCATAGGTGAAACAGGAAAAGGTACATCTTTTCCCAGAATAACAAGCCCCCAAAGCAGGATGCAGTTTAGCAAATGGAGCTTTTTGATCCCACTCACCCTCTCAGGCCCAGCTCAGGTGCACTCAGGCCGTTACACCCACAAATGCTCTGTCAGATGCATGTCAATATACACACAGTGATGCATACTAGACAAACGCCTTGATTTTTCTTTTTTTTTTTTTTTGGCTAGAATTTATCAGAGCAAATCCTTTTTTCCATATAGCAGTTCATACACATTTTGTTTCATGACATTGACTGCGGTCTCCACAATGTAACAGCTCTCTTCCTACTTCCTCCCTGTAGTTACCTCTTCCTTCCCTCTCACACACTCCTACCCCCTGAGCTATCTCCCTGTGTAAACCCTGCCCTTCTGTTCTCCCATGATTGATCGCTCCAAGGAGTGTATCTACCTGATGTAAATATTCACCCTGTGTGCCTGTCTATTGTTTGGCCGGAAGCCACAGAAGTGAGTTCAGTTACAGAGCTGAAGGGTGGCTAGGCCACAGTCTCAGGGGTTTCACCAGGCTCTATCAGACCAGCAAACTTGGTCTCCTTTTGGTTTGATTTTAAAGCATAAAATGAAGCTCCTATTCTCAAAAAGGTAGTCTCACAATATAGGGTATACAGTATTAGCTTCTGGATTAGGCCAAGAAATCAGACCATATACTGCAAGAAATCTGCAGTCACTCAACATTACTTGGAGAAGTTTTAGGGAGATTAATTTAACAGTGGTGCTTGGGGTGGTTTGACCCACGAGGGATCATAACAAAGAGACCCATTCAAAGGTTATTGCCTTGATTTAGGGTCAAGGTGACAAAGAACTAAACCAGAGTGGTGGTGAGAAAGGAGAAGCAGCTAACCCAGCAGATACCACAACAGAATAAACATCCATTTGTTGGATGGATGTAATGGGTGGATGGGTGAGACAGGTCTCAGAGGATTCTGGATATGCTCTGCTCTGTGATCTTAGCAAGTCATTTCACTTCCCTGTACCTCAGGTAAAAACACAGACCCCCAAGACCAATTGGGAGAAGAGAGAAGCCTATGTCATCAAGACCTTTGGACTCTAAGGGCCCTTAAAACCAAAAACTCACTGCCATCACGTGGATTCCAGCTCACAGCAACCCCCATTGGGTTTCCAAGGCTGCAAATATTTATAGAAGTAGATTGCGTCATCATCTTCCTGCAGAGCAGCTGGTGGGTTTGAACCACTGACCCTCTAGTTAGCAGCCAAATGCCTTACCCAGATGCTACCAGAGCTCCTTTCAAGAGCCTTTAAGAGGTCCTCAAATGTAGTGGCTCCCAAACTTTTTGATAGTGTACTAAAAATGTTTTTGACTATGCAGGCCTAGTACATATTCATTGTTTAATTATAAATTATATATATTCAGTAGACTAATATATATATCAGGAGCTCTGGTAGCATAGTGCCTAAGGCACTTGACTGTAAACCAAAAGGCTGGCGGTTCAAACCCACCAGCCACTTCTCAGAAGGAAGGTTGGGCAATCTACTTCCATAGTGATACTGTGTCGGAAACCCAAGTGTCTCTATGAGTTGGGTCTGACTCAATGGCACCTAACAACAACAAATATATATATTATAAAATATATCTAAAAATAGAAAATTTTAAATCATTACATAAATATAGAAAAATTTAAATGATTATATAAACACAGAAATAGAAGTTTAATATTTTCTTATCTCCTCCCAAAGGATGGTCTTGAGGACCTCTCTTTAGAGATGCTCCCTATAATCCATATGTCAAACCTCTCCTGGGCCAACAGAATGCGGAATCTGTCCCTCTGTACTCCTAAAGTTTGCCTTCAAAGGTCAACTCAAAATCTCCATCATCTTCTAAATCCTCTGGTAGGGTCTCCTCTTCTGTCCCCTTGCTCTCTGCCAGCTCCATCCATAGTCAAGGCAGGGGCTGGGCTGGCAGGGACAGGATCAACCCTGGCAATGAGTGTCTCTTGGGCTCCCTGTATCTCCAAGGACCATTACCAGAGGATCCAGTGCAAAGAAGAGCTTGTTCTGGTTACCTACTGCCACTCTGAAGGAATATACCATAAATGGGATGGCTTAAACAAAGAGTTTATTCTCTTACAGTTCGGAAGAATTTAAGCCCAAGTTCAAAGTGCCAGGCTCTAGGGGCTGGGTGAAAGCCTCTCGACCTTGGCTTCAGCTCTGCCTCTTGCTCCTGGCCCACTGGACCTAAAGGCATCTCCACTCAGGCAGCTACTGGCTGCTGAGGCTAACAAGCCCAAGGCTGACAAATAAAATGGCACAGTCCTGATGTTACCAAACCACATGGCAGGCCATTAAGTTCATTGAAAGTCCCAAGGTCAGCAGAGCATGGCAGGCTGCTGAACAATGACATGGCAACATGCAGGGTTCAAGCGTACCATAAGCTAGAGACCGTTCCCAAGGCTGCTACTTATATACGGGAAGCAGACTACATACCCACACCCATATCCCATACCCATACTCAGCTGCTCACAGTAGATTCCACCATGGAGTTGATCACCAGTCTCATCATGGGGAATACTACATTCAGCTGCTCAGCCACTCAACCAGGCCCAGCCAAGTTGACACACAACTGTAACCACCATAGAGCTCTTTCACTTTGCCCCTGGGAAACATCTTCCTGAGACATACTTTCCTCCGGGCTGTTAGCCTTCTATGCATGGCAGTTCCCTGTGTCTGGATTTCTCATTATCCAAATGTTATCTGTACACAACTTCAGGGCAGACTGGGACTCACAGAAGGCAACCAGGAGTATGCACCTTGGCCAATTTGTATACTTTCCTAGGGAAGTGAACAGCAGAGGCCAGTGTTAGGAGCTGTGAGTGCCCCCAAGGCCAGATAAAGGATAGTTGCTGCCCTGCTTTCAGGTACCTAAACCAAACCAAACTCACTGCCATTGGGTCACTCATAGCGACCCTTTAGGATAGTAGAACAGCTCTATAGTGTTTCCAAGGCTATAAATCTTTACGGAAGCAGACTGTCTCATCTTTCTGCTGAGGAGAGGGCTGGTGGGTTCAAGCTGCCGATATTTTGGTTAGTGAGTTGCTGATCTTTTGGTTAGCAGCCAAGTGCTTTAACTACTACATTACCAGATCTCCTTCCCAGGTCCCTGGTAAGCACTTATCCACTGGGCTGCTGGCTGCTTTTACCAGATCCTGGCTTCAAGTTATTTTTCACAGCCACCAAAATCAGATTGGGGCCCAGAGTCCAGAGAAATATAGCTGTATCTCTCAAACTGGGCTGTTGACACAAAAGGAATGTTTCCTGCCTCTCCCTGTGTTCCTTCCTTTTGATTTTTTTCTGGGTCCTGGGTTCCAGCCTATGCTGGGCTGACCTGTGAGACTGGAGGAGATGGGGACAGACTAGAGTGAGGGCCTGTGTGCATGTGGGTGGTCTGCACTCAGAGTTCAGAGCCCAATGCTTTGGAAATGTGGTCTGAATGAGGCTGGGCTTGTCTGTGTCCTGGTAGATTAGGGTCAAGAATCCCAAGACCAAAGATTACATGGTCATTGCTCACCACAAGGCCACAACCTGCAGTCCCAACCCAATTGGTACAGGTCTGTCCTAGGTCATAAAGGCCACTCAGGTAAGAGAGTGGATGACTTAGTCCCAGCCTTCCCCACAACTCCAAAGAATTCCTATCCCAAGGACCAGGCCAGGTACAACTGTGAGCTAGAGCTTTCCTGCCCCCTGACTCCCTCCCCTTGGCAGTGCCCTCTCTGGCTCTACCCCACCCTCCAGTATGCCTGGTAACCTCAAGGCTACAAGCTTTACACTGTCTTCTTCTAAATACAAATTTCAGCTCAAGATCTGATGAGTCTATCTATGGCAAAAGTTCCAAGGGAGAACCCCGTTCCCTGAAAATTTACATTGTAACAGTGGACAAAACCTTAAGCCCAAATGTCTAATGGTATGTTTTGAGCACTGACCAAATAGTGTGGGAGGGATGGGGTGTATGTATACTTGGGGAACACAGAGATCTTCCAAACTCTAGATGAAAAATATTGCGCTGTGTAAGTTTGAACACACTGGTAGGCTTCTGCTGTTAAATCAATCTAATAGAGCCATTGTTTTACTTAATCTAAACTCACTGCCACTGAGTTGGTTCTGACTCACAGCAACCCTCACTGGGTTTCCGAGGTGGTAAATTTTTACAGAAGTTGATTGTCTAATCTTCCTTCCACAGAGTGGCTGGTGGCTTTGAACCACCAACCTTCTGGTTAGCTGTCAAATGCCTTAGGCACTGTGCCACGAGAGCTCCTTATTGTTTCACTGAGGGTGTAGAATTCACAGTGGGTATAGGAGGGTTCAGGCCTTATACTTTCTTCTCTAAATGTACAGCCTGATTTAATTTGTTCAGGACAGCTTTATGACAGGATACTTTCTTCAGGGTCCGGATATAGGGTCGTTATGAGTTAGAATCCACCTGATGGTAATGGGTATGGTATCGGGTGGTGGAGGACATCTCTGCACCTTCTAATCTCCTGAAGGAACCAGTTCTCCAGAGTGGCCACATGGTGGCATGCAGGGTCCAAAGAAGTTACTTCCCCAGGCCTGATCACTGAGACTGCACTTCCCACAGGTTGGCCTTGCTCCCCAGTCACAGGAAAAGGTAGGTGCAAAACCTGGACTCCTCAGAGGCAGGTTCACAAGTCCGCACAGGCCGACCTGTACAACCCCATCAAACTAGGGTCTCAAATAAGATTTCAAGAATAAACCAACACTGAAATGCTGGCCAGGGTGGGGCTGGGGTAGTGGAGATAACAGAAAGGGGAATGTGGAGAAGAGGACTCCTGACATTACCTGAGGCTTCTTGTTATTTGCCATCCAGTGGGACCCGACTCATAGTGACCTCTCCTTGAGTTTCCGAGGCAGTATCACTTCGGAAGTAAATTGCCCAACCCTCCTTCTGAGGAGTGGATGGTGGGTTTGAACCACCAGCCTTCTGGTTAGCAGCCAAGTGCCTTAGGCACTAGGCTACCAGAGCTCCTACCTGGGGCTTAGTGGTGTGGTTAGATGGGATACAGTTGTGAGACCCTGGAAGAAGTTGCTTTGACATCAATTCCTTCCTGAAGGAAAGGGTTTCTTTAATCCCTCAGGGCTAATTTAGGTGTAGCCCTGCCCAGAGGACCTGAAAGCCCTTCCTTATAACTTGAGGAGTGAATTGGATAACCCCCTGAATCCTGCAGGTTGCCACTGTTTTCATCCACAGCTGAGACCATGAGCAACGTGACCAGGGGTCAGGATAAAAGTACAGCAAAGGGTGGTAACAGGGCGGCACTAGCTCCTGTCTCAGAGGATCTGGGCCTTTAAGGCCCGGCCCAGGCGGGCCAGGAACAAAGGCCCGGAATGTGGGCTGGACCAGCGAGCAGAGCTACCCAGTATGAGTCATTCACGTTTCACATGGACTCGGAATCGCTGGCTCATGCCTGCCCCTCCCCCAACCTGGGCCCCAGCCCCTTCCCTAGGCTGATGGGCAGCTCTGGGTGCCCACGGTAATCTGCTGCTGCCTGCAGGGCTTTTTCTGCCAGAGCTTTCCCCTGGGTGGGCTAGCCATCCACCACCACCTCAAACCCAGAAGGCCCAATCCCTGTTCTGAGTTGCCCCTGGCCCCTTTTAGAGAGGAGGGGCTGGTGGGCCTGGACTCTGGTTTCTGGGTCAGCTCTGCCTCTGGGCTTGGGACTTTGGACCTCAGTTTCCACATCTATAAAACAGGAGGAAAAATCCTATCTTTGAAGGGGTGGAGGTTACAGAAAAACCTCCCCAAAAGGAGACAATATCAAGCCGTTGTTGTTTTTCAGTCTGAAGATCTCTCAATGACCCTGTCTCTCAGTATCTTTTATACATCCCACTCTATCCCACTCCACTCAACCCCTTCACTTTTCCTCAAGGACAGCAGAGGCTGAACCAGAGACTCATCACCTTGGACTTCAAAAGCCCCTGCTTCAAATGCATGCACCCCTGGGAAAGGCAATCCATCAAGATTCTGTCAACCAATGACACTGAAACACCAGACAGAGAATTCTGGTTGATATGGAGTTGGAGCAGGGATGGGTGGGGATGAGGTTGGGAATAGATCCAGAGTTCAGTCTTGGAGGACCATGGGGGTTGCTGGGCAGCAAGATGTGGGCTTGGTGATTGGGTTGGGGTATGCTAAGTTAGACATGGGAAGGATGGTGCAAGGAAAGTGGGGGTGCCACAGACACACTCCCAGCTATTTCCCAGTAGCCCTGTCCTGTCCCGGCACAATCACTTTCTTCCTTATTCTTTGCCCCTCCTTCCTGGTCCAGCTCAGACTTCCCAGTGACCCAGGCTCTCCTGCCAAGTCCCAGCTCTCAGGGCTGTTGTGTATTCCATCCCTTGAATTCATGGATTGCTCCATTGTTCTGCCAGACACTTATTTATCCCTTAATCCTTGTTGGCCAATATTTTTGTTTCTTTACAAAAACCAAATTGGATAGGAAACGAATGTCTCTTTGAACAGAAAAACAAACTTTACATGGTTTGTTGTCAGTATGGTCAGTGGGGACCACAAGCCCCAACAGATCATACTGCCCTTTCTTGGAAGCAAGATTACAGGGATGTTTTCCAAGAGGGTCAAGGAGGTTGGGGTAAACCCAAAGGAGTAAGTAACTGTCCCACCAAAAAGCCATGGAATCCACTACTCATTGTGTTTAGGACTCGCAGGCACCAAGTGCCTTGTGGGAAAAGAGCAGGCTCAGTAGGAGGGGATTTGTGTAGCCAGGATGATAGCCTGATGGTTTCTTGGACCCAGGTTCTAATCCTGGGTCTGCTACAAGTTAGATGTATGAGCAAGCCTGTTCCCCTCCCTGGGTTGGAACAAGTGATTTCTTGGGGCCCCAGTACAGAGTGATCTAGGATCAAGGAAGACCCCACCCCTCAATGGGGAGTTTCAGGGGCTGTCTGAGGTGATTAGCCTGAGATAGGCAGAGGTCAGACAGCTATGGGCCAGGCCCAGGTGCAGGTCCAGTGGGTCACTTTGCTCCAGGCAGCTGGAGGGCATTGATGACCCTCAGATGAGTCATTCCTGTCAGCCCTGAGAAAAGCCATATGGCAGCCTCCCTGTGTATCAGCTCAAACTCAAGGCTACACGCAAAACCAGGCCCAGAGGAACAATGGCCTGTGGCTCTTCTGTTGGTCCCAAAATGACCAACTGCCCAGGAAAACCAGGCCTTAGTCAGAGAAGGAGATGGTGACAAGCCTGGCCTTGGAAAACTGATTTCCTATAAAGAGAAAAGTGTAGACTCCACTGTAGGAAGAATGTTGTTCAAATGAATTGAGTTGGGTGACCTACTATGACAATTAGCTTTTAATCAGATATCTGAACTAAGTTTGAAAGAGGCCTGAGTCTGTCCCACTGTGTGTACACACATAATGGACTCTCAATTCACTGGATGTCATAGCATTTCCCACTGACAGAGTACATACCTTATGCCTGACACAGCATCAAACATGTGACATGAGTCATTTTATCTAATCCTCACAACAACCTTGTGAGGTAGGCATGAGTGTCTACTCAGTTAAGAAACTGGGGCACAGAGAGCCTAAGTAACTTGCACAAGGACACATAGCACAGTTTATACCCCACTGCTCTATGTGCCAGAGCCTGTCATTTTAACCCCTCCCCTACACTACTGCTTCCCAGAAGTTGAAGGCATAACTTCTCACCTCTGAAGAGTTTAGGCTCTAAAGACAAACATGTGGCCTAAAACTAAGAAGACAATGAAATAACCCTACAAGGACACACATGCACACTTGCCAAAAGTGCCTATAACACAGTTCCCTGAGAGTGAAGCTTGCCTTAGACTTCCTGAGCCTACCACGGGGCTGTGTCCCTGAGCCCTTGTACTACTGTGGCAAAATGGGCGCTAAGACCCAGACTCAAAAGGCTTGGGTTCAAATTAGAAGGAGGACCTAGTAACTGGGAGAATATGGTTCAGAGACTTTTCACTTACCTTTTGAGTTTGGAACCATATGAATGTTGGAACTAATTTTAAAAATAAATTTAAAACAAATATGCGGAGGGGAGAAAAAAAAAAGTCAGTGGAGTGATAGATTAAAGTAAAGGAGATATGATTTCATCTGACCCAGGCTTTAACTTCTCCATCTGTGAAATGGGAATAATATCTGCCCTATCTAGCACATAGGGCTATCAAAAGATCAATGAGATAATGTGGATGCAAGGGCCTTGAAAACTGTAAAGTATTAAATAGGAGACGAGAGAGAAATCTCTCCCACTAGGGATTACACTCCCACCTATGTGCCCAGAGGCATTTTAAACAATACACTTTGGCTCAGGTCCGGTCCCAGCCCAAATTTCCAGGTAGGTACCAACTGTCATCTCAGCAACCCCCAAGGCCTTTGAAATGCCTCTCTTTGCCCATTCAGCAACATCTCTCTCCTCACTCCCCAGTGCCTCTCCCCTTCAAGCTTCTCTAGACCCATCTCTTAGGGAGGGAACTGCTGGAAACAGCTGGCCTACATTGGGTCTCCACAGTCTCTGTCTTCCCCTACAAGGCAGTGCAGACCCTCTCTCACCTGGCCCCCACCTACCTCTCTAGCCTGGTATCTAGCTCCTCCTCCCACTTGAGGACAGGGCAGAGCTAACCCTTCAGTCTGTGCCTGAGCCAGGCCAGGGATGCTCAACTGGGCTATACCAGATTACTCACTGTTCCCTGCACACACTCTTACCCTTCCACGCCTAATCCAGACTAAAGGCCTTTCCTCTCCATGATTCCCTGGGGGACGCTGTCCCTCCCTCCCAGACCTCATCCTCCAGTATGTTCCATTCAGGTCCAAAGCAAAAGCTGCCTGCTCTCTGGTCTGTACTGGTTTTGGGCTTTGTTTAGACCTTTCTAGATGGTTCTTTCTACTGCCTATAATAGGGTCTTGACAGCATGGACTCAACTTTCCATAATCGTTGGTACCCACGGTGTCTACCTCAGTGCCTTGTAGGTGCACAATAAATGATGATGGAATTGAATTTTGTATTTGAAAGTGTTTCCACAATATGTTGCCTCTCTGGAGTGCTTACAGGACTGGGGTGGGGAGAGATCTGTAAAGGCCCAATGGCTCCTGGGGAGGGTGTTTGAGTAGTGAATCTTTGTCTTTAAAATAACCATTCCTGACCTAGGAATAGCCTCTTCTCCCTGGCATCTGCCTTTGGTTCATTTTCCTGAGGAGAGCTTCAGGGATTGCATGACTCAGGCTGGAAGCTGCCACTGGTCGTCAGGCCAAAACCTGCTAAAGCCCAGACCCCTGAGGCTTTCTGTCTGGGGAAGGCCACATGCAGGCCCTCTGACTGCCACCTTCCAGAGCCAAAAGCAGTGGGATCTCGCCCTCAAAAACCAACAGTCTTTAATCCACCTAAGGGTGGGGTGTCTTTTGCCTGCTATTCTGGTAATAATACCCAACTGGCCCAGAAATCTCCTTCGAGCCCTGGGCACAGTCTTGCTGCGAGGCTCCAGCCTTTGTCCCAGGCTGCAAATGGGTGCTCACAGCTCTGACGCTCACAGGGCTCATGGGGAGAGGCCTTCTTCGGGGAATGATTGCCTCTATCTTCCACTAGGGGGCCCTGGGAACCAGCTCAACAAGATCCTGGGTTAGTACTGTCGGAAATTGTTTGCCTTGACGAGTCTACAGGACTTTTCTCCAACAAAGGTGGGCTATATATTATACATGGAAACAAGAGTGTACAGGAGGGACGGGAAGGGATAGTGGCTGTGACAGGAACCCCATTGGGCCTGCTTGTTTTTTTTTTTTTTGGAAGTATTTTCTCCCTCCTATGAAAGAGGTCACTTTGTCAGTGGCTTTCTGGAAAAACTGTCATCTCAGCCAGGGTCCCTCCCAATTAATCATGGATTTGCCACACAGAAATTTCTGAGAAATGTATCTCCTCTTTCCCAACACATAGGGTGCTCTGGTGGAGTAGTGGGTAAAGCGTTTGGCTGCTAACCAAGAGATCAGTGGTTCCAACCCACCAGCTCTTACTCTGTAGGAGAAAGAAGCAGCAGTCTGCTTCTGTAAAAACTTACAGGCTTGGAAACCCTATGGGGCAGTTCTCCTCTGTCCTAAAGGGTTATTATGAGTTGGAATCGACTCCACAGCAGTGGGTTTTCT
Organism: Orycteropus afer afer; assembly: GCF_000298275.1. NCBI lineage: Eukaryota > Metazoa > Chordata > Mammalia > Tubulidentata > Orycteropodidae > Orycteropus > Orycteropus afer. The sequence continues at coordinate 5,110,343 of NW_006921627.1, read as the reverse complement.
CAACACATAATCTAAACATGAGTGCTTTCAGAATGAGTACTTTGCTTGAGGGCTTTGGGACCCATCTGGCATTTTGCTATAAGTTTTGAAGTTTTCAGTGGCATTTCTCATTCCCACCCAGGTAGTCCATCTCTGCTCGCTGTAATCCTACTTACCATTCAAGGGCTAACATATTGAGGTAAACTTTTAAACAATAATAATGAAATTATAATAATGCTGTGGGCCAGGCACAGGCCCCACAAAACCCAAAACCCATTGCTGTCAAGTTGAATGCTGACTCATAGCAACCCTATAGGACAGAGCAGAACTGCCCCCATTGAGTTTCCAAAGCTGTAAGTCTTTTTCAGAAGCAGATAGTTGCATCTTTCTCCCACAGAGCAACTGAAACCACCAGCCATTTGGTAAGCAGCTGAGCGCTTAACCATTGTATCACCAAGGCTCCTCCAACCCTCACAAAGTGAGTATTAATTATTCCATGTTACTAGAGAAGAAATTGAGACTCAGAGTGATTTACTGCTCAATGTTATCAGATACTAAGAGATGGTCCCAGTGTAAAAATCATAAACCTATATTCTTTCCTTTATATACCAGTGTTTCTCATAGATCCTAAAACAGCAGCAGCAACAGCAGCATCTGAGAACTTGATAGAAATGCAAATTATCAGGTTCCATCCAGATGCACAGAATCAGAAACTATAGGTTGAGCTCAGCAATCTGTTTCAACAAGCCTGTCAGGTGATTGTAATGCACACTCAAGTTTGAGGACCACAGGCCTCTACCATGATGCTTAACTGCATCAGTAGTCAGTGGTCAATGTACTTACTACCACCTGAGTCCTATGCTAGACACTTTCACATTGATTTTGTCATCGCATTATCTTAACGACCTCTGTTTTAAAGATGAGAAAATCAAGGCTCAGATCAATTTAGTAATTTTGCCCCAAATCACCAAGCTTTTAAGTATTAGAGCTGTGATTTGAAACCAAGACGGGCTCTGGAGTCTGTGTCCTTCATCATTACATGTAATCACTGGAAACATAGGCTGCAAAAATCTCTCAAAGGCAAGGACTAATCTAAAGTATTAGGTAATGTATCTAGATCTTTTGACAGTGAGTAAATTAAAACATGTATTTTGCACTAGAAGCCCATACGCATACACATACGCATACGTACTCCACTATCTCCTGTCTCCCTAGTGCTGCCCAGCTGTTGCTAGTCATGTGTCTATTAACAAGGGTCTAATACATTTATTCTGAGGTTTTCATACTGTTACTTCGGAACATTGACTGAGTATCTCTTGTTTTTGAAGAACTTTATATTAGATGTTGTGGATGTTGTGGTGGACTCCAGATAGGAAGTCTAAACACAGGTAAGTGTAAATGACTTTTCAAGCAATTAATTATAAAACAAAATATTAACATTCCACATGACAGTGTATATGAGTTCTGTGTGTCCCCACTAGATTATACATTTCTAAAAGGTGAGAATTATTTCCTTGGAATTTGAGGCAATTAGAACAAGAAGCAATGAGTTGTGCCTACACTCTCTGGCTATTGTCCAGGTAAGAAGACCTCATGAGCAGATCATATCTGACACTGAGATGGGAAAAAGGGAAGGTGGTGAATTTCCCACCCCACCCAGCCCTGCAGTCAGCTTGTCAAGATAACTATTCTGTTCAGTTCAACAAACAAGTTTTCAGCTCCTGTCATGGGGTAGGCATCTATGATACAACAGAAATCTCTGCCTTCCCAAATCCCCATTGCTTGAATCTCCTAAAACAACGAGGGTTAACAGGGAATTAAATGTATAAAGGGAGATAAAAAGACCTATCCATCCCACTCCACCAGATAAGTTTCCTGGGAACAAGGGCTTTATCTGTCTCGTTTACTGCTGTACCCAAGAGCCTGGCACATAGCCTGACATGCTGAATGATGAACAAGGCATCTGTCACCCACTGTATTCATTCAAAAGGGTCTTAACAGGCAGGACTATGGCTAGATGAGCTCCATGACCTCTTGTATTGAACCTTCTGGGGATGCTAGTAAATGACTGTCTTATTGGGGTATGGTTGATTCTCAAGCCCCTCAGTGCATCACCATAGCTTCAGCATGTGTGTGTGTCTACTGTCCTTGTGGTCATCAGCATTTTGGGCCCTGGCCATAGACAAGACAGGCTACAGGCAAGGAAAGGATGCTGTTACACTCACTGGAAGAAGCCCAGTGGCAGCTTTAGGAGCAGGTGAGATCAAGATAGAGAAGTTCCTGGGACACTGAGACCCAGGGATCAAAGTCAGGGTAGAAAGTACCCTCAAAAGGCCCCTTCTGATTGGTCTGCCAGCCCTCAGTCAGCTGCACCTGGCCATTCTCAGCCAATCCAAAGGGGCTTTGACCCTGAACCAGCCTGCCTGGATTGCCCCAGCCCTAGGAGTCTTCCTTCCCCCTCCTCCCAGCCCAGCAAATCCAACCCAGATTCTCACACTGTGGCTCTCCCCTCCATCCCCAGGATTTGAGTGCACCTGGTGAAGAGAGAAAACATACATTCTTCCTGAGCCAACACCTGCACCTTGAGCAGCAGCTCTGGTAACAGACCAGGGTGTGAGGAAAACCAATGTTGCATGAATAGTGAATAAACGGCATTGCACTTGGAGTCAGGGCATCTGAATTGAGTCTGACCTCCAGTTCTTCCCTCCATGATCTCAGGCAGGTCATACACCTCATGCCTCTCAATTTCCTCATTTGTGAAACAATGGGATGCTACCCCTTCTCCATATCCATCTCCCCAGGCATTGTGAGGAGCTAGTGTATATTCTAGTCTACACAAATGAAAGGGATGAACTGGGCAAGTTCAGAACCAGTGTAAAACTCAGCAAAAATGCTGGGTAAATCCCAGGCCAGTGCTAATCAAAATCTTAAGGCCTTCTCCAGAACTAGATTCACCAAGGATGCTGAACATGTTCAACAGCCCAAGCTCCAGAATTCTCCAAAATGTACAGTTCCTCTTTTAATAACTGCATTTATTCAGCACTTACTGTGTTCCAGGCACTCTTCTAAGTGCTTTTTATATGCACTAGCTCATTCACTTCTCCTAGCAATGCTGTGAGAGAAACTCGGATTAAATAACTTGCTGGAGATCACACAGTAGGACATAGAGGAGTCAAGATTTGAAGGTAGGTCTTTCTGAGGTCAAAGCCCAAACTCTTAACTGCTGTGTGATTCTGCCTGCCTGTTAGCTCTTGTTCTTTTGCCACTTTCCTGGAAGGTCAGAGTCCTGGAGAAATGTTTCTTTCAGTGCCTAGCACAGTGTCTGGCCAGTAGTGTGTGCTCAGGAATGAATGAATGAATGAATGAATGAATGCTTGCCCTTAGCCACTGGCCTAGACCTAGGCTGGAAGCAGCTTTTTTATACAGCACAGAGCAATGCCCCAGGGATATGAGGCAGTTGTCAGGGTCACTGCTCGGCACTTACCCTCTTTCTAAAAATACAAAAAAGCGTGCACCCTCCAAGGCCACCAAACAGATATCTAGTTGCTCTCTGGGGTTAGTCCCGTACAGCCCGATCCTGCCACCTGGCACTTGCTCCCTCTGTGCCTCCTGCCTGACAGCTGACCCTTGTCATTCCTGTGAGTGTTTACTACAAGGCAAAGTCCAGTTTTGCAGAGGTGGGAACTCCTGGGCAGCAGGTCCAGCCCAGTCCAGCTTCATCCACACCACGCTGTGGGATACCAGGATTGGTACAGAGAGTTCCAGGGTCTTTTCTCCTGAGCCCAACTAAAGGAAATTCGTCTTTATTGTTGGGACTCCATTTCCACAGATATAAAATGGAAGGAATAATCCCTCCAGCCCTGCTCAGAGTCTGAGCAGGAGCCTGGTTTAGGGATATGGACACTGGCCTCGGAGTTGGGATATCTGAGGTCAAGACCCAACATAACCTCTTAATAGCTGCATAACCTGGGACTTCATGGTATTCACTTATTAAAAGTGGGAGTAATAAGGTTATAAATCAGTGTAATGGTATTAATCTATTTAAAAAATTGTGGTAGTTAAGGATGTATGTCAGCTTGGCTGGGTCTGGTTTTGAGTGGCTAGACAGCTGGATGTGGTGATTCCCCATGATAAGACTGGCAGTCAACTCCATGGTGGAATCTACTGTGAACAGCTGAGTAGCTGCCTTAGGGATGTGGTCTGCTTCCAGTATATAAAAAGAGGATTTAGTGGCCAGGCTCAGATCACACAACTAAAAAAGAGAAAGCAGCAGCAGCTTTGACGAAAGTCTCCACCTTTTGGCATATCTGGATCCTGCATTTGGCCATCTTTATCTCAATGGCCTACTATGTTGTCTGCCAATCTTGGGACTGTTAATGGACTTGAACTAGTGGTCTGCCTTGTTCCTTAATAATCTTGGGACTCTGCCATTTTACTTGTCAACCTCAGGGTCATCAGCTTTAGCAGCCAGGAGCTGCCTGAGTCAAGAGAAGCCTCCGGCTCCAATGGGCTAGGAGCAAGAGGCAGAGCTGAAGCCCAAGGTTGAGGGGCCTTCACCCAGTCCCTAGAGTTGGCACTTTGAACTCAGACTTCCTCCTAAACTGTAAGAGAATAAATCCCCGTTTGTTCAAACCACCCATTTGTGGTATTTTCCATTAGAGCAGCACTAGAAGACCAAACCATAAATATATCTGTATGCATGGATAATCCTAACAGGATATGGACTAAAATATTGTTCTCTCTAGATGGTAGACTATCAGGTGTTCTTTTCTTTTTGCTTTGTCTATATTTTCTAGTTTCTCAGTGAACATATGCAGTAAAAGAAAAAAGGTTAAAATAACAACCACATAATTGGTATTTAACTATTTGTCTTGTTTCACAAGAAATCTGTGAGAATAGTATACATGTAAGTGTCTTGCAAACTATGAAGTGTTTTGCAAATTAGGGACTCTTCTTAGTATGATTTTCCCTGAGGGCATTTTAGATTTATAGGAATGAGTAGAGATTATTTGCCTTTCAACCCCCCACCAGGAAAGCCTATTCAAGAGTTTTTCAAGAGTATTACCTTGGATGTCATTGTTGGTTCTGTCCTCATTGGGTGAAAAGGGGAGAAAATGATTACAGATGTGACTCCCATGGAGGCCTGGCCCTTTAGCTACCTATGACTTGGCTGAAGTTAGGGCATGGGTCACATGGTGTAAAAACCCAACCAACTCTGTGGAAAAGTCAGTAGCATTGATTGAGTACCCACTGTGCACAGTACCCTTACTCTGTAGTGAGATGATTGCTCTGTTTGCTTTCTACTCAGTCAACAAACATTTATTGAACATCTCTCTACTTGTGGCAAGCCAGAGTGCAGAGGGCATGGCATGGTGATGAGTAATATAGACAGAGATTTTGTGGTCCATTAGAGAGAGGGATGGGTGCATGTGAGATAAAATTGAAATGGGAAGGCAGGAGAGCTCCCATCAGGGGAAGTTGGAGAAGCTTTTGTGGACCTCAGCTCCAACTCAGCTGGGCCCTGAGAAATAAGGAAAATCTTTTTTTGTGTGATTTGGATGAAAATTTACAGAGCAAATACACTTTCCATACTGCAGTTCACATACACTCTGTCTCATGACATTGACCACAATTCACCACAATGCAACAGCTCCCCTCCCACTTCCTCCTGACAGTCACCTCTTCCCTGTGTCCATCCCTCCATGCATCCCTGTCCCCTGAGCTGTCTCCCTGTGCATAACAGACCTCCTTTCTCCCATGATTGTTCTCTCCAAAGAGTGTATCTACCTCAGGTAAATGTTCAACTCATATGCCTGTCTTTTGTTTGGCTGGAAGCCACAGGTGTGGGTTCAATTCCAGACCTGACAGGCAGCTAGGGACCATCTCAGTGGTTGCACCAGGCTCTATCAGACCAGCAAACTTGGTCCAATAAGGAGAATCTTCCAGTGTTCTTCCTCTGGCAATCACAGGGGCCCTGCCTTGGGAACCAGTATCCTAATGGGAGAAAAAGATTTCTGAACAGGTATTACTGTAACTCACAACAGGACATAATTTGCAGGACCCAGTACAAAATGTAAGTGTAGTGCCCCTTGTTCAACATTTATTAAGAATTTTAAGACAGCAATAGCACAGCATTAAACCAAGTACAAGGCCCTTCTCAGCACCAGGCCTTTCTAAGCAGACCCTGTGATTGCACAGGTCACACACCCCTGAAGCCATCCTGCCCACCAGTAAGTACAGAAGACAAACATTATGGAGTTCTTGTTGACGAGGACCACAGGCCTTGGGAAATCCCATGACTACTTCATTGTTGGGAGCTCTGGTAGCAGAGTGCCTAAGGCACTTGACTGCTAACCAGAAGGCTGGCGGTTCAAACCCACCAGCCACTCCTCGGAAGAAAGATGGGGCAATTTACTTCCGTAGTGATACCGTTTCGGAAACCCAAGGAGGGGTTGCTATGAGTCGGGTCTGACTCCACGGCACATAACAATAACAACGACAACTTCATTGTTTGCATCCTGGGCCAAGGTTGGGCTCCAGAAGGTGAGATAGCATAGTCTGAACTGGTTCTGGACTCAACTCCTCCCTTTGGGGCCAGTGGAGTGTTCTATTCTCTCAGATGATGGTGCCCAAAAGGCCAGGTGCTGGCGGTGCCTTTTCCAAGGTCCAGGTCTAGGGAGCAGCAAAGAACACAAACTCAGACCTATTGAAAGGCATTCAATTTCCAACTGTATATACTTCCATCTGCCCTCTCATTTTACAAGTGGGGCAACTGAGAACCAGAGAGGGCAAGGGACCTGGTCACCTAGTCAGGCAGTGCTGCAACCAGAACATGGGTTCCCATAGCTCTAAACAAGCACCCTTTTCCTAACAGCCTGATGACTCTCTGTACTGCACAGAGAGTCTATAGGGACCAGGGCTTGGGACTGCCCCTTGCAGTGATCTTCTTACCTCTAGGACCCTGCTTGAATGAGACAACCACAATCACCTACTGGAGGACACCATTCCTGGGCTCTTGTGGTGGAGAGGAGTCCCTGGGTGGCATGGATGGTTAAAGCACTCAGCTGTTAACCAAAATATTGGGAGTTTGAGTTCACCCAGAGGTGCCTGGGAAAAAAAGCCTGCTGCCTGCCAATTTACTTCTGAAAAAACAGTCATTGAAAACCTATGGAGTACATAAAATGATAAAAAAAAAAAAAGACCAAGCTTACTGGTCTGATAGAGACTGGTGAAATCTCCAAGAATATGGCCCCTAGGGACCCTTCAGGCCTAGAATTGAACTCACTCCCTTGGCAATAGACAGGCATATAAGGTGAACATTTACACCAGGTGGGTACATTCCTTAAAACAATCAACATGGGATGCCAGAAGGGCAGTGTTTGCACAGGGAGATAGCTCAGAAGGCAGGGATGCATAGGAAAAAAGGACACAGGGAAAGGGTAACCACAGGGAGGAAGTGGGAAGAGCATTGTTACATAGGGGCTCTAGTGGCGTAGTGCCTAAGACATTTGACTGCTAACCAGAAGGCTGGCGTTTCAGATCCACCAGCCACTCCTTGGAAGGCAGACTGGGCAATCTACTTCCTTGTGATACCACCTTGGAAACCCAAGGAGGGGTCGCTATGAGTTGGAATCGACTTGACAGTAGTGAGTTTTGATTTTTTTTTTTTTTCAGTCAAGGTCTTTGAAACAAAATGTGTATGAACTGTTGTAAGGAAGATGAATTTGCTCTGTAAACTTTCACCCAAATAAAAAAACCCAAACACACACAAAAAGAAAACTTACAGAGTACAGACAACAAAGGTACATATAATTACATAGACAATCCTCCATTAACAGTAATAACAAACATTGATCTACACAGATGTATACACAGGTAGACAGCCAAGATGAACAAGTATGAGTTGTTGTTGTTACATGCCGTCGAGTCAGACCCGACTCATAGCAACCCCTCCTTGGGTTTCCAAGGCAGTATCACTACGGAAGTAGGATTGCCCAACCTTCCTTCCGAGGAGTGGCTGGTGGGTTTGAACCGCCAGCCTTCTGGTTAGCAGTCAAGTGCTTTAGCCACTATGCTACCAGAGCTCCCACAAGTATGAGTATGTGGTAGTTAAATTTGTATGTCAACTTGGCTGGGCCTGGTTAAGTGGTTGGGCAGCTGGTGGTAGTTATTTCCCATAATGAGACTGGCAATCAACTCCATGGTGGGATCTACCACAAGCAGCTGAGTAGCTGCCTTTGGGATGTGGTCTGCTTCCTGTATATAAGGAGAAGCCTTGGGCATAGTCTCTAGCTTATGGCACCTTGAACCCTGCATGTAGCTGTGTCATTGTTCAGCAGCCTGCCATGCTCTGCCAACCTTGGGACTTACAATGGACTTTAATTAAAGGCCTGCTGTGTGGTTTGGTTACATCAGGATTGTGCCATTTTATTTGTCAACCTTGGGCTTATTAGCCTCAGCAGCCAATAGCTGCCTGAGTGAAGAGATGCCTCTAGCTTCAGTGGACAGAGAGCAAGAGGCAGAGCTGAAGCCCAGGGTTGAGGGGCTTTTACCCAGCCCCTAGAGCCTGGCACTTTGAACTTGGACTTAAAGCCTCCAGACTGTGAGAGAATACACTTCTATTTGTTAAGGTCATCCCATTTGTGGTATATTTCTGTCAGAGTGGCACTAGGTAACCAGAACAGAGTAGGTGAACAGGACTATACCCACAGCCATATATAGGTTTGGCAGATGGTATTTCTACATACGTATTTGTTGTGCTGTAAAAATGCCCATGTATATAGTACAGTAAACAGCAGGCAAAGTTATGAAAACTTCTTAGCCATAATAAACCTTTAGGGGATGAATCACTGGGGGCTCAGGACTATAGTCAAGGGGCACATCAAGGTCAATTGGCATAATATAGTCCACAAAGACAATGCTCTACTTCCTACTTTGGTGAGTAGCTGCTGAGGTCTTAAAAGCTTGTGGGCAGCCATCTGAGGTACAGCTATTGGTCTCTCCCCATCTGGAGCGAAGAAGAGTAAAGAAAATCAAAGATACATGGAAACAATTAGTCCAAGGGACTAGCACATCAAGGGAACGTCAGCCTACATGACTCTGAGACCAGAAGAACTAGATGGTACCCAGCTACCATTGCTGACTACTCTGAGAGGTATAACAATAGAAGGCCACCCACCAGCTACTCCTCAGAAGGAAGATTGGGCAATCTACTTCCATAGTGATACCACCTCAGAAACCCAAGGAAGGGTGACTATTCGACTCGATGGCAGTGAGTTTGGTTTGGTTTAGACAAAGGGGGAGAAAAATGTGGAACAAAACTCAAAATCATAAAAAAGACAAGGCTTACTGGTCTGATAGAGTTTGGTGGAACTCCTGAGACTATGGCCCTTAGTCACTCTTCAAGGCTTCAAAACCCAACCCCCTGCTCCCGTCCATCCCCCCATGGCTCAATTTTCAGCCAAATAATTAATAGACAGGTCTTTGAGGTGAACAAAAACATCAGGTCGGTACATACTCCTTAGAACAATCAATCATATGAGATCAAAAGGGCAGCATTTGCCTAGGGATAGAGCTCAGAAGGCAGGAAGGATGGGAAGGCAGGATCAAAGGAGATGGTAAATACAGGGAGAAAGTGGGAAGAGTACTGTGACATTGTGAGGACTGTATTCCATGTCACAAAACAAAATGTGTATGAACAGTTGAATGAAAGACCAATCTGCTCTATAAACTTTAACTCAATCACAATAAAAGTTTTAAAAAGGAAGAAAGAAAACCTTATGGAGCACAGTGCTACTCTGATACAAATGGGGTTGCCATGAATCAAAATTGATTGCATGGCAACTGGTTAGTGGTGAGGAGAGGAGTTGAGGTCTGGATTGCAGATGCTCACCAGCCCCAGCTCTAAGACTTTAACCCTTATTGTGAGCAGACATAGAATTGCCAGCAATGATAGGGACTCATACCAAGGTCTAGGATAAAAAAGGCCAAAAGGAAATAACGGGTGCCTAGGGGTAGTTTCAGGGACCTCTGGTAGTGTAATGCCTAAGGTACTTGACTGCTAATCAGAAGGCTGGAGGTTCAAACCCACTAGCCACTCCTCGGAGGGAATGTTGAGCAATCTACTTCCGTAGTGATAAGGTTTTGGAAACCCAAGGAGGGGTCTCTGTGAGTCGAATCCAACTCAAGGGCACACAACAACAACAACAACAACAACAACAGGGGTAGTTTCTAATCCTGCTACTAAAACTCTGTCAGGGCAGGGGGCTCAGCTCTTTGTGTGCAGAATCTTTGTCAGAGTTTAGTGGAATTGGAATAGAGTCCTGAGCCAGGCCAACAAAAGGACTAGGGGGAGTGAGGAGTCAATAGTGAGTTTACCAGGCCGAGGTTGCAAACATGGAGGCCTGGATCCAGGTGAAGCTGGCACCATGTATAGGAAGCAGGCTCAAGGGCCCAGGAAAATGCAGTCTGAACCCACACTGAGCCCCATAGGCAGGAACAACACTGGTTATTAATTAGCAGCAGAAAGTGCCCTGAGGGTGTCAGATGTTTGGATTGTATAGGACAGAACATTTGCACATGTGCTCTCTTACAGAGTTTTCACAGCTGCCTAAAGACACAAGCTGAGGCTGCATTTTAAGGATGAGTGATGTGAGCCCCAGAAAAGTAAAGTCACTTTCTTAAGGGTACCTGACTAGTAAGGGGTTCTAACATGGGGATAAAACACACACAAAAACCAGCTGCCATAGAGATGATTCCAACTCATGGAGACCCCATGGGTGTCAGAGCAGAACTGTGCTCCATATAGTTTCCAATGGCTGATTTTTCAGAAGTAGGTCACCAGGTCTTTCTTTCAAGATGCCTCTGGATGGACTGAACCTCCAACCTTTCTGAGCATGTTAACTGTTTGTACCACATGGGGACTCTAGACCTGGGATAGAAGCCTAGTTTTCCTGGTCTTAGTCTGATGTTCTGTTATTTGGCCTCTGGCTACCCTCCATCTCACCACTTTTGCCCAGTGCTACAGCGTGCTCCATCCCTACCTCAGTGCTTTTGTGCCAAGGGAGAGAGAGGGTCTGGAGGATTGTAGGCACTTAATAAATATTTATAGAGCTATGATTGAACATCCTGTCTGCACTACTCAGAATGCCTCTGTGCTCTCTCCCCACTATCCGTCCAAGGAGTTCTTCCCGCCATTAAGAATGTTACTTCCGCCATGAGCCTTCCATAATGCTAGTGTGGTGACTAGTGTGTTCTTCCATCTGATGACTAGTGTGAATAGGAAACTTGGGATGAGCCTGGTGCTTACTGATAAGTAATAGTTGTTTAGTACATGAAGGGAGGGGATGACCTGAGCAGGCCCCCTCTATTTGGACATGAAATTACAGCTACCACAGTCCATTTCTCAAAGCAGTGTGCCATAAACACAACTTTACCTAGTTCTTACACACAGTATAAACATAGGTACCAAAACACAAACTAAACCCACTGCCATCAAATAGATTCTGACTCCTAGAGACCCTGTAGGACAGAGTAGAACTGCCCCATAGAGTTTCCAAGGCTATACATCTTCACAGAAGCAGACTGTCTCATCTTTCTTCCTTGGAGCAGCTGATTGGTTTGAACTGCCAGTTTTCTGGTTAGTAGCTGAATACTTTAACCTCTATGCCATCAGAGCTGATTAAACATAGGTATGTCTCTCTTTTATTAAAAAAAAAAAAAAAATAGTACGTGAAAAGCCAAATTATAAAACAGCAAAGTGGAGGAGGAGGAAGGAGGTGTCTTAGTTCTCTAGTATTGCTATAACAGAAATACTACAAGTGGATGGCTCTAATAAAAAGAATTCATTCTCTTACAGTTTAGGAGGCTAGAAGTCTGAATTCAAAGTGGCAGTTCTAGGTGCTGTGTGAAAGCCTTTCAACCTTGGGCTTCAGCTCTGCCTCTTGTTTCAGGCCCACTGGAGCTAGAGGCATCTCCTAACTCAAGGCAGCTGCAGGGGCTGATGAAACCAAGATGGGAAGGCAGTATAGCAGGCTGCTGACCTCTGTGGATAATGAATCTAAGGTTGGTAGGTAATATGGTAGATTGTTGGCTCACAGGCTGTGAAGGCAACAATTCCAAGAGTGTCAGGCAATATGGCAGGCCACTGGTTCAGCTCCAAAACCCAGATGATGATAAGCTAGATGTAGGATCCAGATCCAATAGAAAGTCCTAGAATTTTCCTGGGATATCCATATATATATTGGAAGTGGGCCACATGCCCAAGGACACTCTTTTTCAACTTATTGGCTGCTTACAGCATATCCCACCATGGACATGACCACCTTCCATCAGATATCGTCATGGAAATGACTACATCACAGCTGCTTAAACCACTCAGAATCATGGGTCCAGCCAAATTGACACACAACTTTAACTACCACAGGAGGGGAGAGGATCAGTACTGCAAATGGATACAACCTTGGACTCCTTTAAATAATGCCCTTTCGGAATATTGTTCTAATCTTAGAATAAGGAAAGCCTTTGTAACCATGGCATGAAATCCAGAAGCCATAAATGATCAACAAATGACTGCATAAAAATTAAAACTATTTTAATACATGATAATAATAATCACAAAAGCATATCAATAACACATCATGCCAAGGACTGTTCTGAACACTTTACATACATTAACTCATTTAATTCTCATAATAACCCTATAAGATAAGTGCACTTATTATCCCTCATGTTATAGATTGTGAACCTGAGGTCAAGTAACTAAACCATGGTCATACAACTAACTAGTAAGACAGAGGCAAAAGTGGGATTATCAAGAAGACTGCCTTCAGAATCTGTGCTCTAGCCTGTCCCTACATGGACACATACCACTATATACCATAAAACAAAGGCAAATGGGGAAAAAATTGCAACGCATAGGACATGGCTGATTTCTCTATACACTCAGGGCTCTTAAAAGTGAACCCAACACAAAAGTAGACAGAATATGGACAAGCCAGCAAAGAAGCATCACAAATGTCTATATTAAATATTATCCTTTCCTAGCCTATTATCCTATTATATTGGCAATGGTTTAAGAGGTTGTTAATACTCAATAAAGTATGGATAAACAATCACTTTAAAACAGTGGGTGTGAATGTAAATGACTATGAATATACCCATTACTATGATCTTTGGAAAGACAATTTGGCAATTAGCTATTAAAATTTTAAATGTTAAATGTTCTGATATATTTACCCAATAAGTCTACTTCCAGGAATTTCTCCTATGGAAAGTTCCCCAATGTGCAAAACACAAGGATATTTACTACACTGCACCATTATTGGTAATGAAAAACATTAGGAATAACCCAAATTCTGCTGAGCAATGGGTTGGCTAAATACATCATGCAACACTCACACAATGAAATTCTATATATGCTATAAAAAATATTGAAGTAGATCCATATGCATAGTTATGGGATGATATCTAAAATATATTTAGAGTGGGAGAAATGTAGCTAGGATATGATCCTATATTGGTCCGGAACACTTAATTGTGCTCATGAGGAACCTGTACATAGACCAGAGAAGGCTGTCATTTGAACAGAACAAGGGGATACTGCATGGTTTAAAATCAGGAAGAGAGTGTATCAGGGTTGTATCCTTTCACCATACTCATTCAATCTGTATGCTGAGCAGATAATCTGAGAAGCTGGACTATAGGAAGAAGAGTGTGGCATCAGGATTGGAAGAAGACTCATTTATCTGCAATATGCAGATGATACAACCTTGCTTGCTGGAAGTGAAGATGACTTGAAGCACCTACTGATGAAGATTTAAGACTACAGTCTGCAGTATGGATTACACCTCAACATAAAATGAAAATCCTCACCACTGGACCAATAAGCAGCATCATGATAAATGGAGAAAAGATTGAAGTTGTCAAAGATTTGATATTACTTGGTTCCACAATCAACACCAATGGAAGCAACAGTCAAGACATCAGATGACATATTGTGCTGGGAAAATCTGCAAAAGATCTCTTCAAAGTGCTGAAGAGCAAAGATGTCTCTTTGAAGACAAAGGTGTACCTAACCCAAGCCATGGTATTTTCAATCGCCTCATATGGATGTGGAAGGTGGACAATGAATAAGGAAAACTGAAGGAGAGTTGATGCTTTTGAGTTATGGTGTTGGTGAGGAAAACTGAAAGTACCATGGACTGCCAGAAGAACTAACAAATCTGTCCTGGAAGAAGTGCAGCCGAATGCTCCTTGGAAGTGAGAATGGCCAGACTTTGTCTCACCTACATTGGTTATATCGTCAGAAGGGACCATTCCCTGGGGAAGAATATCATGCTTGGTAAAATGGACAAACCAAAACCCACTGCCGTCGAGTCAGGTCTGACTTGTAGCGACCCCTCCTTGGGTTTCTGAGGCGATATCACTGCAGAAGTAGACTGCCCAACCTTCCTTCCATGGCATGGCTAGTGGGTTTGAACTGCCAGTCTTCTGGTTAGCAGTCAGATGCCTTAGGCACTATGCCACCAGAGCTCCCAGTAAAGTGGAGGGTCAGTGGAAAAGGGGAAGACCCTCAATAAGATGGGTTGGCACAGTGGCTGCAATGACGGGCTCAGGTATAGCAAGGATTATGAGGCTGGCACAGGACTGGACAGTGTTTCATTCTGTTGTATACAGGATCTCTACGACTTGGAGCCAACTCCACGGCACCTAACAACAACAACAACAACTATATTGGCTAAAACCTAAGCAAAATAAAACATCTAGGTTATATGTATTTTATATACATTAACATAAAACCAAAAAATGAAACTCACTGCTATTGAGTCAATTCCGACTCATAGTGACCCCCTTTGGGTTTCTGAGGTGGTAAGTCTTTATAGAAGTAGATTGCCCATTCTTCCTTCTGTGGAGTGGCTAGTGGGTTTGAACTGCCAACCTTATGGTTAGCAGTCAGATGACATAAGCACTGCACTACCAGAGCTCCTTTACATTTGTATAAACATAGGGAAAAAATATGGGAAGAATTCATATCACATTAAGGACTGTCCCTTTCTAAGTTTATATTTTCCCAACTTGAACTTCTGACAACTAACGTCTTCCTTTTATGATTATAAAAGTACAGTAAAGATAAAAATTAAATACATAGAAAATAAATAAATAGCAAAATTGTTCATTGTGTTTCCACTAGCATGTACTAAGGATACCCACTGAGTCCTAGGCACTGATGCTAGATGTTGGGAAGCAAAGACTGATAAACACAGCTCCTGCCCTCAAGGAACTTCTTCTCTAAGGGGGGAAACAGATTGAAAATCTAGTGGGAGCCATTAGGTGTGGAAGATGCTGGTGTAGAAGCTTTTCTGAACTCAGTGAGGGCAGGAAGGGGAGTGGTCAGTTCTCCAGGGTGAACAAGAGGCCATGGAGCTGAATCTTGAAAGATGAGCTAATGTCCACCAAGCAGATAAACCAAAACAAAAAACAAAGAACAAATTCACTGCCATTGAGTTGATTCCCACTCATAGTGACCCCCTTTGGGTTTCTGAGGCTGTAAATCATTATGGAAGTAGATTATTCCATCTTCCTTCTGTGGAGCGACTGGTGGGTTTGAACTGCTGACCTTCTAGTTATCAGCCAAATGCCTTATCCAATATGCCATCAGAGCTCCTTACCAAGTAGATAAGGTGGTGGCAGTCTCAGAAAAGGCACAGAGGATGCAAAGCTCAAGAAATATGGGCAGGGGCCTTTGATGTGGCTGGAAGGTAGAAGGCAGGAAGACAGGTCAGAGATGAGGCTGAGGTGTGTGTGTTGGGTGTGGGATAAGAGGGGAAGACAGGAAATCAAGAAAGGCCCTCTAAGGTGCTTAGACTTTATCTTGAGGGCAGTTGGAAGCAATAGAGTTTTCCTCAACTGAGTGATATTTGTATAGCAGCATTTTAGAAGGATCTCTATGGAGGCAGCACAAAGGAAGGACTGGAGCAGAGGGAATCAAGGGGCTATTGCAGGAGTTCAGGGGAGACATACTGGGGCTCTGAAGGACAGCAGCAACAGTGGATATGGAAATGAGACCATCCAAAGAGAGGTTAAGGAGGTCCAACTGGCAGGAGTTGGTGAATGGTTGGATGTTGAGGATGACACTCTGTGTTTCTGGTGGGAGGCAACTCCAGTGCATTCATAGTCAGGAATCTTGCCTTCAGCTTTCTAGCCCTGTTGTTGTTATGTGCCGTTGAGTCGGACCTGACTCATAGCGACCCCTCCTTGGGTTTCTGAGGCAGTATCACTACAGAAGTAGATTGCCCCATCTTCTTTCTGAGGAGTGGCTGGTGAGTTTGAACCACCGGCCTTTTCCAGCTCTAATAGGGTTCAATTTATGAACAAACAGCTCTCCAGGAATATGGCTGTTATATAAAGTGAGCAGGACCTTAGGTAAATTTCTGCATGTATACATTTGCTGGGTGCCATGGCGTTTGAAAGCCTGCCAGAGGCATTGGCCCTCTCTGACTCATGCACACCACTGACCATAACCCAGGATACTTCTACTTTCAAGTAGCTGGCCAATAAATGTATTTAGATCAAGATTATAGAGAGATGGGAGAGAAAAAACAAAAAGATCATTGTGAGCAATGTCTTTTTAAAATAGCCTGATTGTCCCTAGTTTTTCTGACTCTTATCTCTGGATGTTGGGGTTTTTAGGGCTCCTCAGCTGCACATGGTTTTTGTGACCAAACAATTAAGGTGCTTTTAGATACTAGAGGGTGTTGGGATCCCAGCCCTCAGCAAGGTCCAGGCTACAAAGAGCCTAGATTTCCCAACCCCCTGTGGTACCTCCCCTCACCTCTTGCCTGCTGACAGCATTCTGCTGGGGCAAAAATAGCCCAGTCACACTCACAATGCCCAGATCTACACACGTCAACAATCTGGGGTGCTGACTCTTTTGATGCAAGGGCCTTTCTTTCTCAGTCATCACTGCTAAGACCCTGCCACCCAGGACCAAATGCTGACTTGTCTGCTGCCTTGGGCAGAGGGTTGGGGGCAATTCTGATTGCAGGAGCAGAAAGGGCAGTCCTATTGGACTGTTGTTGTTGTGTGTCCTTGTGTCAATTCTGACTCCCATTGATCCTATAGGACAGAATAGAATTGCCCCGTAGAGTTTCCTAGGTTGTAATCTTTATGGGAGCATATCACCAGGTCTTTTTTCCCACAGAGCAGCATGGAGGTTCGAACAGCTGACCTTTCGGTTAGTAGTTGAGTGCTTAACAATTACGCAACCAGGGCTACTTATTGGAGCTCCACAGAGCGAGTCTAAAGCCAGAGGCCTCTTGGCTGAGTGCTGAGTCTCTGGAGAGACAGTGTCTGCTGTGGACAGACGTCACTGAGTGAGCAGTACAGCATCACCTGGCTGGCTCCTTTCCCCAGGTCTCTTGGCTCTTGGGCACATCTTTTTTTTTTTTTTTGACATTTTTTTTTTAATTGTGATTTGGGTGAAAATTTACAGAGCAAATTCACTTTCCATGCAGCAGTTCACGTATATTTTGTCTCATGACATTGACTACAATTTACCACAATGCAACAGCTCCCTTCCCACTTCTTCCCGATAGTTACCTTTCTTGGGCACATCTTATCATGCAGCCAGTCTAGGGGGGCTACCAGGCTTTGTGGAAGTTGCCTCTGAGGGCCAACAGTGTTTCTTCTGACGTTTTTCTCAAGGATGAGGGAGGCAGGATCTGAGCCTCATTTTAACAGGAAAGACTTCTGACAGGAATGAATTGCCTAGCAGCAGGAGTGGTATGTGAAATAACTGGCCAATTTCGAGGAAAAAGAGCCACCCATTTAACCAAAGTTGTCCCCTTGCCTCTCCCTGCTATGTTCATCCCTCCAACTCTTCCTTAAACGTAGAGACCTAGAGACCAGCCACCAGCCTGTAGCCAAATACATATTTTGTTTGCATTTTTGGTGAACTTTCCAATGGATAAAAATGTGGACTTTGAAGTCAGAATGGGGTCAAATCCTGGCTTTACTACTCACTAGTGAGATTGACACAGTAGCTGCAATGATGGGTTCAAATATAGCAAGGATTGTGAGGATGGTGCATGACCGGGCAGTGTTTTGTTCTGTTGTACATAGGGTCACTATGAGTTGGAACCAACTTGACAGCACCTAACAACAACAACAGCAGCTGGATGACCTTGGATAAATTAAGTTCTCTAAGCCTTAGTTTCTTCAAATGTAAACTGGGAATAGATAATTGTTGTGAGGATGGGAAGAGATAATATATGTAAAGTGGCACCAAAAAACAAACCAAACCAGTTCCTGTCAAGTCAATTCTGACTTATGGCAACCCCATGTGTGTCAGAATAGAAATATGCTTTATAGAATTTTCTTTCTTTTTTTATTATTTTTAAATTTTTTTAAATTGTGATTTGGGTGAAAGTTTACAGAGCAAACTCATTTTCCATATAGCAGTTCACATACACTTTGTCTCATGACATTGACTGCAATTTCCCACAATGCAACGGCTCTCCTCTCACTGCCTCCCTGTAGTCACCTCTTCCCTGTGTCCTTCCCTCCATGTACTCCTGCTCCCCAAGCTGTATCCCTGTTCATACACAGCCCTTCTATTCTCCCATGATTGATTTCTCCGAGGAATGTATCTACCCAATGTAAATGTTCAGCTCATATTCCTGTCTTTTGTTTGGCTTGTAGCCACAGGAGTGGGTTTAATTCCAGACCTGAAGGGCAGCTAGGGGCCATAGTCTCAGCGGTTCCACAGGCTCTATCAGTCCAGCAAACTTAGTCACTTTTTTATTTCTATTTTTTATGATTTAGAGTTTTGTTCCACATTGTTCTCCCACTCTAGCAGTATCACTACGGAAGTAGATTGCCCAACTTTCCTTCCAAGGAGTGGTTGGTGGGTTTGAACCGCCAGCCATCTGGTTAGCAGGCAAGTGTCTTAGCCACTATGCTACCAGAGCTCCCTCATGTTTCTTTAGTCTAATCTGTTACAGGGAGCTCTGGTGGCGTGGTGCCTAAGGCATTTGACTATGAGTCAGTTACAGTTTCTTAGTCTTTTTTTGTTTTTCCTAACTTTGACAATTTTTAAGAGTACTGATCAGATATTTTGTAGAATTTCCCTCAATTTGTTTTTTTTTTCAGATGTTTTTCTCATGATTTGACTAGGGTTATGGTTTTTTGGGAAGTGTATCACTGAAGTTAAGTGTCCTTCTCATCATATCATATCAGGGCATACAGGATATCAATACTACTTATCACTGGTTATGTTAACCTTGATCACTTGGCCATAGTAGTGTTTGCCAGGTTTCTCCACTGCAAAGTTACTTTTTAACCCCTTTTCCATATTCTATTCTTTGGAAGCAAGTCATTAAGTCCAGCCTACACTCAAAGGGGCAGGAGATGTAGACCTTTTTAGAAAACATTATCCAAAACTATTATCATACCCAAAATTATTAACAATAATTATTTAATATCATCAAGTATCCAGTCATTGTTGAAATTTCTCCGCTTGGCCACATTGCAATTGATTGACATGTTTCTTAAGTTCTTTTAATCTATACACGTCCCTCCTTTCTTTTTTTCTTACAATTTATTTTTTTTGAAGAAACCAAGTCATTTGTCCTGTAGAGTCTCTTATAGTTTGGTAGTTAGCCTGCAAGATGACCCCCAATGATCTTTGCCTCCTGGTAGTCACACTTTGTGCTATTCCCTTGCACAGTGAATAGGGCTGATCTGAGTGACTAATAGGATACTGCAGAAATGGTGGCGTATGACTTCTGAGGCTAGATCATGAAAGACACTGCTGCTTCCATCTTGTACTCTTCGGTTGCTTACTCTGGAGGAAGCCAGTCCCCATGTCATAAATACACTGCAGCAGCCCATGGAAAAGTCCATGTGGCAAGAAACTGAGGCAAGAAATAAGAAGCCCTAAGTTGCCAGCCATGAGAATGCGCCATTTTGAAAGTGGATTCTGCAGCCCCAGTCAAGCCTTCAGGGAGATCTTGACCAAAATCTCACGTGAGCCTTCAAGCCAGAATTACTCCCAAAATCCTGACCCACAGAAACTATGAGGATAATAAATGTTTATTGTTATTTTAAGCCACAACATTTTGGAGTAATTTGTTATGCAGTAATAGATAACTGATATAGACTGTCTGATTTTTTTCATTGTTTCTCTGCCCCCTGGGTTTCCTGTTAACTAGTAGTTAGATTGGGCAATCCTACTTCCGTAGTGAT
>NW_006921627.1:5089317-5089864 GCF_000298275.1 Orycteropus afer afer | reverse complement strand
GTTGTTGTTGTTGTTATGTGCCGTCAAGTCGGACCCGACTCATAGCAACCCCTTCTTGGGTTTCTGAGGTAGTATCACTACGGAAGTAGATTGCCTCGTCTTCCTTCCGAGGAGTGGCTGGCTGGTGGGTTTGAACCGCCAGCCTTCTGGTTAGCAGTCAAGTGCCTTAGGCACTATGCTACCAGCGCTCCCTCTTGAAAGATAGTTACACTGAATCCACAATGTAAGATTTCAGATATTTTCTTCAGCATAATGAAAATATGATTTGATTGTCATTGGGTTTACGATATTGCTAATGAGAAGTCAGTGTCTTTTCTCTGGTTGCTTAAAAAATCTTCCTTTTGTCTTTGATGTTCTCAGACTCACTATAATATATCTAGGTATAGATTTCTTCCTTCTCCTCCTTTTCCTTCCTTAGGCCTGCTTGAGATTTGTTGGTTTCTGAATCTGAAGATTGATGTTATTGTTGTTGCTATTTGCCGTGGAGTAGGCCCCAACTCATAGCGACCCCTCCTTGGGTTTCTGAGGCAGTATCACTATGGAAGTA
>NW_006921627.1:5087490-5089017 GCF_000298275.1 Orycteropus afer afer | reverse complement strand
AATCTGCCAAGCTGATTTTGCTAGCCTCTGTTGCTTCTTCATTTGTTCAATCTTCTATTTTATTTCTTTAAGCATATTAAGAATACTTTTTTATATGCTGTATCTAATAATTCAAGTACCTTTGGAGATGTGATTCTCAAGTAGTTCTTTTTTATTTTACTAATAATAGCTGTTTTCTTGTGTGTTTATTTATTTATTGAGCTCATATTGATTGCTTGGAACTTTAACTTTGGAAATTCTCTAAGGTCTCTGTTCAAAGTATACTCATTCAGAGAGTTTTTATTTGTTTCTGTTAGGAGAAAGGGGGGCAAGACTAATCAGGGACCACTTAAACACGATTTTCTAGATGTGAGTTTCATCTCCAAATCCTAAGTATATGCGTTATGGACTGAATTGTGTCCCCCTAAAATAGCTATTGTAAATCCTCACCCCTATAAGTGTGGTTATAATCCCATTTGGGAATGGGATTTCTCTGTTATGTTAACGAGGCAGGATTAGCATAGGGTGTGTTTTAGGTCAGTCTCTTTTGAGATATAAAAAAGAGCAGATTGAGCAAGCAAGCAAGCACAGATAGATGCCACAGCACATAAAATCTCCAAGAAACCAAGAAACAGAAGCTGAAAAGAAACAAGGACCTTCCCCCAGAGCTAACAGAGAGAGAAGTTCTTCCCCTAGAGTTGGTGCCTTGAACTCAGACTTCTAGCTTCCTAAACTGAGAAAATAAATTTGTTTGTTAAAGCCATCTACTTGTGCTATTTCTGTCACAGCAGCATTAGATAACTAATACAGAATGTGATTAGGAATTTTCAGTGGGAAAGACTGCCCTTTCAGGAATTGCAGCATTATGCAGAGAACTCCAGTCTAAGCTCCCACCTTGCTTGGGCCCCACACTTTATCTCCTGTCCTCTGGAGGTCTGGCCCATTAAAACACAGGCTTTATGCCACAAGGGATTTTCAGATGCTCCTAGGGCAAAGAAATACCACTCCACTCTTATCCCTGTGGCATTTTGCTTTCTCTCTGTTTCCTTATTGCCTGCTCAGTTTTAGCTGTTTTGTTTTGGGAAAAGTTTCTTTGCACAACAAATGTGCCATATTGCCAGAAAGGGAAGAGTTCCAGATCAATAATAGAATATTCTGATTGCTAGATCCAATGCTCTTTCCTTTAAACATACAGAACAAACACTCAATATTACAGCCTTATGACTTCATATTCCTTTTCCTAGACTCCATAAAGGCTGCTGTACTCTTGCTACGATAGTACTTCAGTCAGGTGGTTGGTAATAGCTTCAAGGGATGGTGCTTTAATTGGTTCTATTTTTCCAATCTTCAATCTATTCCTTGGTTTCCTAGATTAGAAATTCACAAACCAGCTCAATCATTATGTGCGTCTCTTTATTAACAAAGCCTAATAATAATAAATAATAATAAAAAATAATAATAATAATAAAGGAGCTCCGGTAGCATAGTGTCTAAGGCACTTGACTGCTAACCAGAAAAGCTGGTGGTTCAAACCCACCAGCCACTCCT
>NW_006921627.1:5085761-5087390 GCF_000298275.1 Orycteropus afer afer | reverse complement strand
GTAGTGATACTGCCTCGGAAACCCAAGGAGGGGTCGCTATGAGTCGGGGCCGACTCGATTGCAAACAACAACAACAACAACAATAATAATAAAGGTGCTCTGGTGGCATAGTGCCTAAGATATTTGACTGCTAACCAGAAGGCTGGCAGTTCAAATTCACCAGCCATTCCTCTGAAGGAAGGTTGGTAAATCTACTTCTGTAGTGATACCGCCTTGGAAACCCAAAGAGGGATCGCTATGAGTCAGATCCGACTCAAGGGCAGTGAATTTGGTTTTTAGTTTTAATAATAATAAAGCCTTGTATTAAGTAGATACAATAAGTAAGCCATTTTATAGATGAGGAAGTAGATTTGATCTCAAATAATCAACTGTCAGTTCTCATCTTACTTGACCTCTCAGCAGCATTTGATGCAGCTAATCAGCCCCTCTTTGCAGTATTAATGTTTGTTTGGCTTCCAGATGACTGAACTCTTATTGTCTCTTCTATCTCATTTGATCTTTCTTAGTCCTTTTTGCTAGTTCCTTTTCTTGTTTGTAAGGCACTCTGGTGGCACTGCGGTTAAGGCATTGGGCTGCTAACCAAAAGGTAAATGATTTGAACCCACCAGCTATTCCATGGGAGGAAGATGAGGCAATCTACTTCTGTAAGTATTTACAGCCTTGGAAACCCAAATGGGTCACTATGAGTCTGAATCAACTTGATGGCAGTGGCTATGGGTTTGTTTTTTCTTATTCTTAACTGCCAAATGTTGACCTTTGCTTCCCTCTTTTCTTTATCCCTGTTTATTTCCCAGGGGGTCTCATCTAATTCTATGGCTTTAAATGCCATTCAAGGAGCCCTGGTGGTACAATGGTTCAGCACAACTGCTACTAACCAGAAGGTCAGAGGTTTGAACCCACCAGCCACTCTGTGAGACAAAAGACCTGGTGATCTGCTTCCATAAAGAGTACAGCTTAGGAAAGCCTATAGGGCAGTTCTGCTCTATCATATTGAGTCACTACGAGTAAGAATTGACTCAACAGTACAAAACAACAAATGTCATTTATCCACTGATGGCATATACAGTGATACATGTACATATGTACTGATGCATCCTACAACATGGATGAACCTCAAAAACACTAAGCTAAGTGAAAGAAACCAGATACAAAAAACCTACATATTATATTCTATACATATGAAATATCTATAAGTATGCAAATAAATAGGAGAAAACAGATTAGTGGTTGTCTGGGGCAAAGAGTGGGAATGAACTTGATTGCAAATGTGCACAAGGGATCTTTTTGTGATGATGGAAATATTCTAAAACTGGATTGTGGTGATGGTTATACAATTTTGTACCCATTGATATCAAGTCAATTCTGACCCAAGACAATCCTATAGGACAGAGGATTCCCACAGGGTTTCCAAGGCTATAAACCTTTATGGAACCAGATTGCCTCATCTTTCTCCTATGGAGTAGCTGGTAAGTTTGAACCACTGCCCTTTTGGTTAGCAGCCAAATACCTTAATCATTGCACCACCAGAGCTCTGAAAAGTCTTTGAATTGTATACTTAAAATGGGTGCATTTTCACGCCCTGGAGAGAACAATCATGGGAGAAGGAAGGGCTGCTTATGCATAGGGAGA
>NW_006921627.1:5084213-5085621 GCF_000298275.1 Orycteropus afer afer | reverse complement strand
GCTGTTGCATTGTAAATTTTGGTCAGTGACATGAGACAAAGTATATGTGAACTGCTGTATGAAAAGTGAATTTACTCTGTAAATCTTCACCCAAATCCAAATAAAATTAAAAAAAAAAAAAGGGTGCATTTTGTGGTGAGTTATACCTCAATGAGGTTACAAAAAATGTTAAATAAAATTCAAAGACTTAGTCACACTACCCATGTTTCAAGTTGCTCAATAGTCACATGTGACTAGTGGTTACTGCATTGGATAGTGCAATTCTAAATATTATCATTCATAACTTTAAATTAGTATATATTAGACTCTGTACCTTGTGAAGTCCTTACCTTTTTTCTGATCACACTGCAATAAAACACAACACTTAAGTGACCAAAATGCAATACAAGAAGATATTAACGCTTAAATTTTGAAAAACTTGAAAGTTTAAAAATATACTTTTAATACACATTTAAATTTCAGAGAGTAAATAAAAACTCAATTACACTGCAGTTGAGACAGTGTAGTACTTGTATAAGTTTAGTATATAGATCAATGGAAAAGAATTGAGAATCCAGAAACAAACCCTAATATTTATAATTTTCAATAAAGGTAACAAGATAATACAATAGGAAAATAATTTTTTCACCAACAAATAGTGTATGTCCACATGCAAAAAGGTTAAATACATAAAAATTAACTCAAATTGGATCTTAGAAATAAAAATAGAGCTAAAACTATAAAACTCTTAGAATAAAATATGGGACTAAATCTTTGTAACCATGGGTTAGCCAGCAAGTTTTTAGATATGACACCAAAAGCATAAGTGATAAAATAAAAAAATAGATAAAATGGGCTTCATCAAAATAATACACTTTTATGTTTCTTGTGCCACCATCAAGAAAGTGAAAAGAGAACCCATAGAATGGAAGAAGTTTTTGCAAATTATATATCTGATAAGGAACTTGTATCCAGAATATTTAAAGAACTCTTACAACTCAATAATAAGAGGATAAAATAACCCCATTTTAAAAAATAGGAAAAGGACTTGAAAAGACATTCTTCCAAGGAAGCTATATAAATAGCGAAGAAGCACAAGAAAAAACGCCCTACAGTAGTAGCATTACTTATTGCAAATCAAAACCACAATCAGATACCCCTCCATACCCACTAGAAAGGCTCTTATTAAAAAGACTGAAATACCAGGTGTTGGTGAGATTGTGAAGAAACTAGAACTCTCACACTTTATTGGTGGGAATGTAAAATGGTTCAGCCACTTTGGAAAACAACTTGGCAGTTCCTCAAAAGATTAAACATAGAATTACCATATGAGTCATAATTCCATTCCTAGGTATCTTCCACCCAAGGCAAATGAAAATATATGTCCACACAAATATATATATATATATATATATATATATATATATAT